>NC_133368.1:12258399-12522103 GCF_049309525.1 Garra rufa | reverse complement strand
TTTCTTCTTGCCTGTTTTTAGTCTTTTGTCTATAAATGCAATACAAATATTCTAATAGTACGTATAAGCTGTTTTAAAACAGTTTTTATTTTTTATTTTTTTATTCTCCGTTTAGTCTGTTGTCTATGAATGCAATATTTTAGGGTTTTTTTTGGCATGTTTATTTGTTTATTGTTTTGGTCTCTTTTTTAGTATTGTTTGTGTTTTTTAGTCTGTTTTTATACATATATAGTATTTTTTGAAAAATTACTTGTTTTATTGTTTGTGTTTTTTGTCTCTTTTAAGTCTTACTTCTATAGTTGCAAAGAAAATACTGTATACATATAAAGCAGTTTTTAAAAATTATTTGTTTTTTGTTTTATTTTATTTTTTGTTTTGTTTTTAGTCTCTTTTTAGTATTTTGTATGTTGTTGTTTTTTGTTTTTGATTGTTTTTTAGTCTGTTTTTTTGTTTTGTTTTTCTATAGATGCAATGAAAATATTATATACATATAAAGCAGTTTTTAAAAATTACTTGTTTTTTGTTTTTTATTTTTTGTGTGTGTTTTTTAGTATTTTGTTTGGGGTTTTTGTTTTGTTTTTGATTGTGTCTTTTAGTCTGTTTTAGTCTATACATATAAAACATTTTTGAAATTTACTTTTTTCATTTTGTGTTTTTGTTTTAGTCTATAGATGCAAAGAAAATATTCTATACATATAAAGCAGTTTTTTACTTTGTATTATTATTTTAATTACTTGTTTTGTTTTGTTTTCGATTTAAGTCTGTTTTTAGTATTTTGTCTATAGATGCAAAGAAAATACTCTATTTTTAAAAAGCTGTTTTAAAAATTACTTTTTTATTTGTGTTTTCTTAGTCTGTTTTTAGTCTTTTGACTATGGATGCAATGAAAATATTCTATATAAAGCAGTTTTTAAAAAATATTTTTTTTCTTTTTGTTTTGTTTTTTTCTTGTTTGTTTTTGTTGTTTTTTTATTGTTTGTGTTTTTCTGTCTGTTTTTAATCTTTTGTCTATAGATGCAAATAAAATATTCTATAAAGTACTTTTTTATTTTGTGTGGGGTTTTTTTGGATTGTTTGTGGGGGTTTTTAGTCTGTTTTTAGTCTTGTCTATAGATGCAAAGAAAATATTTTACAGATAAAGCAGTTTTTAAAAAGTACTTTTTTCATTTAGTTTTTGTTGTTGTTGTTTTTTGGATTGTTTGTGTTTTTTGTCTGTTTTTAGTCTTTTGTCTATAGATGCAAAGAAAATATTTTATACATATAAAGCAGTTTTTAAAAAGTACTTTTTTCGTTTTTTTTGTTGTTTGTTTTTTGGATTGTGTTTTTTGTCTGTTTTTAGTCTTTTGTCTATAGAAGAAAATATTCTATACATATAAAGCAATTTTTAAAATGTACTTTTTCATTTTGCGTTTTAGATTTTTGGATTCTTTTTAAGTCTGTTTTTAGTCCTTTGTCTGTAGATGCAAAGTAAATATTTTATACATACAAAGCAGTTTTTAAAATCTACTTTTTTTAGTTTTTTTGTTTGTTTGTTTTTTGGATTGTGTTTTTTTTTAAGTCTGTTTTTAGTCTTGTCTATAGATGCAAAGAAAATATACTATTTTTTTTTTTTTAAATTATATATTTAAATATATTTTATATATTAAATATAGTTTTTAAAAATTGCTTTCTGTTTTATTTAATTTATTTGTGTTTAGTCTCTAGTATTTTGTACTGTATGTTGTTTTGGGGTTTTGTTTTATTTTTAATTGTGTTTTTAGTCTTTTGTCTATAGATGCAAAGAAAAATACTCTATACATATGAAGCAGTTTTTAAACAATACTTTTTTTGTTTGTTTTTTATTGTTTGAGTTTTTTAGTCTGTTTTTAGTCTTTTGTCAGTATATACAAAGAAAATATTTTATACATACAAAGCAGTTTTTAAAAACTACTTTATTTGTTTTTTTATTTGGATTGTTTGTTTGTTTGTTTTTTGTCTGTTTTTAGTCTTTCGTCTATAGATACAAAGAAAATATTTTATGCACATAAAGCAGTTTTTAAAAACAACTTTTTTGTTTTGTTTTGTTTTGTTTTATTTGGATTGTTTGTGTTTTTTGGATTGTTTGTGGTTTTTTAGTCTGTTTTTAGTTTTTCGTCTATAGATGCAAAGAAAATATTCTATACATATAAACCAGTTTTTAAAAATTACTTCTGTTCTGAAATCTTTTTTATGTTCTGTTCTATTGTATTTCTGTTCTATTTGATTCTTTTTTGTGTGTATGTTTGTTTGGTTGTTCTTTTTATTCTTGTCTATGAATGCAATGAAAACTTTCTATACATATAAAGCATGCTTTTAAAAAATATTTGTTTTTTTGCTTGCTTGTGGTCTCTCTTTGTCTCTTTTCTTATCTTTTGCTTTTGTATGCAATAAAATTGTTCTATACACATATAGCAGTTAAAGTTTAGTTTTTAATTTTTTGAGTTTGTTTGCTTGTTTATTTGTAGCTTTATGTGCCTCTTCATGTACGCCTTGTGTAAAAGGAATGAAACTCAAGCTCAACAACTGCTCTCAGTCTCAATCTGCTTTGTATTTTGACATGACTGTTCTAAATGACAGAACAACATCTTTGGTTGCAATCATGCTATTAGATCACCCTCTGTTGGCCAAGTGCAGTACAACATTGTTTCCAGATTGCTTTCTGGTACAGTTCTAAAAATAAAAGAAGGGAAAACAAATAATAATCTTACTAACATTTTCAAGCACAGGGATTCTCAGTACAGATCTTCACTGCAGGGTGCTTTGAACACTTAGTTTTATCAAAGTTATATTCGGCTAGTTCTATCACCTCACCCACATTGTTTTTATGTAAGTTATTGTGTAAAACACATAGCTCACGACTCTAATTGGATGTGCCGCCAGCTGCTGTAAAAAGCAGTCACTGCACATTCTATATTAGAGTTTCCATTGTCAGGATGTTTTATTTAAATCCATTATACTGTATATCCTAAACCAAAACACTATTATCTAAAAAAAAAAAAGACTCCTTTTCAAAACTTATATTCAACATTAATGTTGCTGATTTAGAATAAATGTATTTCACATTCTTCATTCTCAAAGATTCTTTTTTTTTTAATGATTTTTTTTTTGTTGCATGTTTAGGAAGTATTTTGTTCTTGTCTCTTTTTTACAGTCTGAATGATCTTTCACAGTTTGACTGAATGAAGTTCAATCCAAGATTCCAAACACAAGAAGCTGTCACAGGGATGATACCCTTTCTAAAGGTAACTTTTTGTACCTTATTTGACACCTATGTGACAGCTTTTGTACCTTTTTATCTGAGAGTGTACACTTTCAAAAGGTACCAATAAATATTTTTGAATGTACTAATGGGTATTTTTAAAGGAATAGTTCACCCAAAATGAAAAGTTCTGTAATTAATTACTCACCATTGTGTCGTTTCCAAACCTGTAAAACCTTTTATCCTTGAAACACAACTTAAGATATTTTTTGATGAAATGCGAGAGCTTTCTGACCCTACAGAGACAGCAACACAACTGACATTCAAGGCCCAGAAAGATGGTGAGGATGTCGTTAAAACAGTTCATGTGGCATCAGTAGTTCAACCTTAATTTAATGAGCTATCCCTTTCAGGTACTAATATATAGCATTTAGGATTAAATAAGGTACAAAAATGTACCTTTTAGCTTTTGTATCTTAGTGTCCCGTCCCAGTGACAGCTTTATACCTTTTTCTCTGACAGTGAATAAGTGGATTTAGGAAATTTTTGCTGTCCTCATTCACATTTAGATTTTTTCCACCCCAACAAAGAGAAGTTTGATATTTTCCTTAAAGGGATAGTTCAAAAATCTGTCATTAATTACTCGCCCGTTCCAAAACTCATTCCAAACCTTCATTCATGTTTGAAACACAAATTAAGATATTTTTGACTACCACATTTAAGGACCAGAAAAGTAGAAAGAACGTTGTTAAAGTAGTTCATGTGACATCAGTGGTTCAACCCTAATTTTATGAGCTATCCCTTTAAGGTACTAATATATACCAGGAGTAAAATAAATATTAAGGAGTAAATAAGGTGCAAAAATGTACCTTTTAGCTTTTGTACCTTAGTGTCCCGTCCCACTGACAGCTTTATACTTTTTTTTCTGAATTTTTTTTTTTTGACAGCGGATGCTGTCCTCATTCACATTTAGATTTTTTTTCTCCCCCCAAAAAGTGAAGTTTGATATTTTCCTTAAAGGGATAGTTCACCCAAAAATGAAAATTCTGTCATTAATTACTCACCCATTCCAAAACTCATTTCAACCACGTAAGACCTTCATTCATGTTTGGAGAGAGTTTTCCCTAAAAAAAAAAATAAAAATAAAAAATGTGTCATTAATACTCACCCTCATGTCGTTCCAAACCCGTAAGATTTTCGTTCATTTTCTAAACACAAATTAAGATATTTTGGATAAAATAAACAGCAACACAACTGACATTCAAGGACCAGAAAAGTAGTAAGAACGTTGTTAAAATAGTTCATGTGACATCTGTGGTTCAACCGTAATTTTATGAGCTACCCCTTTAAGGTACTAATATATACCATTTAAGATTTAAAAAGGTACAAAAATTTACATTTTAGCTTTTGTATCTTAGTGTCCCGTCCCAGTGACAGCTTTATACCTTTTTTCTGACAGTGAATAAGTGAATTTAGGACATTTTTGACAGCAGATGCTGTCCTTATTCACATTTAGATTTTTTCCTCCCCAAAAAAGTGAAGTTTGATATTTTCCTTAAAGGGATAGTTCACCCAAAACTAACAACTCTACCATTAATTACTCACCTGTTCCTGAAATGTTTTCTGACCCTGCATAAACAGCAACACAACTACCACATTTAAGGACCAGAAACGTCATTGATAAAAGGACATTGATAAAATAGTTCATGTGGCATCAGTAGTTCAATCTTAATTTTATGAACTATACCTTAAAGCTACTAATATACAGCATTTAGGATAAATAAGGTAAAAAAAATTTTACCTTTTAGCTTTTGTACCTTAGAGTCCCGTCCCAGTGACAGCTTTATACCTTTTGTCTGACAGTGAATAAAAATAAATGAATAAAAAAAAGTTCATGTAACATCAGTGGTTGTTTAACCCTAATTTTATAAGCTACCCCTTTAAAGTATTAATATGTACCATTCAGGAGTAAATAAGGTACAAAAATGTATTTTAGTGTCCTGTCCCAGTGACAGCTTTATACCTTTTTTTCTGACAGTGAATAAGTGGATTCAGGACATTTTTGACAGCGAATGCTGTCCTCATTCACATTTGGATTTTTTCCTTAAAGGTATAGTTCACCCAAAACTAACAATTCTGTCTTTAACTACTCACCCGTTCCAAAACTCGTTCCAACCCCGTAAGACCTTAATTTATCTTCATAACACAAATTAAGATGAAAATGAGTTTTCTGACCCTGTATAATCAGCAACACAACTGACTTTCAAGGGCCAGAAAGGTAGTAAGAATGTTGTTAAAATAGTTTTTGTGACATTAGTAGTTCAACCGTAATTTTATGAGCTATCCCTTTAAGGTACTAATATATACCATTTAGGATTTTAAAAGGTACAAAAATGTACCTTTTAGCTTTTGTACCTTAGTGTCCCGTTCCAGCTATAGCTTTATACCTTTTTTCTGACAGTGAATAAATGTATTCAGGACATTTTTGACAATGAATTCTGTTGTTGTTGATGTTGTTTGATATTTTCCTTAAAGGGATAGTTCACCCAAAAATAATAATTCTGTCAATAATTACTCACCCGTTCCAAAACTCCTTTCAACCCTTAATTTATGTTTGAAACACAAATTAAGATATGTTTGTGTAGTAAGAACGTTGTTAAAGTAGTTCATGTGACATCAGTGGTTCAACCCTAATTTTATGAGCTATCCCTTTAAGGTACTAATATATACCATTAAGGAGTAAATAAGGTGCAAAAATGTACCTTTTAGCTTTTGTACCTTAGTGTCCCGTTCCAGTGACAGCTTTATACCTTTTTTCTGGCAGTGAATAAATGCATTCAAGACATTTTTGACATTGAATGCTGTCCTCATTCACATTTAGATTTTTTCCTTCCCAAAAATTGTGAAGTTTGATATTTTCCTTAAAGGCATAGTTCACCCAAAAATGAAAATTCTGTTGTTAATTACTCACCCTCATGTCGTTTCAAACCCGTAAGACCTTCGTTCATCTTCCAAACTAAAATTAAAATATTTTTGATGAAATCTGAAAGTTTTCTGCCCCTGCATAGACAGCAACACAACTGAAATGTTTGAGGCCCGGAAGGTAGTAAAGACATCGATAAAGTAGTTCATGTGACATCAGTGGTTCAACCGTAATTTTATGAACTATTCCTTTAAGGTACTAATATATACCATTCAGGATTAAATAAGGTACAAAAATGTACCTTTTAGCTTTTGTACCTTAGTGTCCCATCCCAGTGACAGCTTTATACCTTTTTTCTGACAGTGAATAAGTGGATTCAGCACATTTTTGACAATGAATGTTGTCCTCATTCACATTTAGATTTTTTCCTCCCCAAAAAAGTGAAGTTTGATATTTTCCTTAAAGGGATAGTTCACCCAAAAATAATAATTCTGTCATTAATTACTCACCCGTTCCAAAACTCATTTCAAACCTTAATTTATGTTTGGAACACAAATTAAGATATTTTTGACTACCACAGAAAGGTAGTAAGAACGTTGTTAAAGTAGTTCATGTGACATCAGTGGTTCAACCCTAATTTTATGAGCTATCCCTTTAAGGTACTAATATATACCATTAAGGAGTAAATAAGGTACAAAAATTTACCTTTTAGATTTGGTATCTTAGTGTCCCGTCCCAGTGACAGCTTTATACCTTTTTTTCTGATAGTGAATAAGTGGATTCAGGACATTTTTGACAATAAATGTTGTCCTCATTCACATTTAGATTTTTTCCTCCCCCAAAAAAGTGAAGTTTTATATTTTTTTCTTAAAGGGATAGTTCACCCAAAAATAACAATTTTGTCATTAATTACCCACCCGTTCCAAAACTCATTCCAAACCTGTAAGACCTTAATTTGTCTTGGGAACACAAATTAAGATATTTTAGATGAAATGCAAGAGTTTTCTGACCCTGTATAAACAGCAACACAACTGAAACGTTTAAGGCCCAGAAAGGTAGTAAGAACATCGAAAAATAGTTTTTGTGTCATTAGTAGTTCAACCGTAATTTTATGAGCTATCCCTTTAAGGTACTAATATATAGCATTTAGGATTAAATAAGGTACAAAAATGTACCTTTTAGCTTTTGTACCTTAGAGTCCCGTCCCACTGACAGCTTTATACCTTTTTGTTTTGACAGTGAATAAATGCATTCAGGACATTTTTGACAATAAATGTTGTCCTCATTCACATTTAGAATTTTTTCCTCCACTAAAAAGGTGAAGTCACGTCGGAGACCGACGAATTGGGACGTGACATCTCCATTCCCTCTTTCAGGGAACGAGGGTTACATACATAACTGAGACGTTTGATATTTTCCTTAAAGGGATAGTTCACCCAAAAATAACAACTCTGTCATTAAATACTCACCCATTCCAAAACTCGTTCCAAACCCGTAAGACCTTCATTCATCTTCGGAACACAAATTAAGATATTTTTGATGAAATTCTGAAGCTTTCTGACCATAAAATCTGACCAGTAAAATTACAGTTAAATCACTGATGTCACATGGACTATTTCAACGATGTCCTTACTATGTTTTTGGACTTTGAATGTGTCAGCTGCATCGCTGTCTATGGAGGGTCAGAAAGCTCTTGGAAAGCATCAAAAATATCTTAATTTGTGTTCTGAAGATGAACAAAGATCTCACGAGTCTGGAATGACATGGGGGGGGGGGGTAATTAACGACAGAACTGTCATTTTTGGGTGAACTATCCCTTTAAGTGATACTCCATTTTCTCAAAACAATACTGTAAGCACAAAACCAGAACTGCATATTCAGGGATTATCAAACAATTGGAAGTATTGAGTCAATAGCCTTGCGAGATTTATTTTTCCTTATTACTTCAGATGCTGTCTACAAACTTTGTAAAATGACACATATATCCAAAAAATGATTAGGAATGGGCTTTTTTTCCTTGTGAGCGTCAGTCTGCCTCTTGGCCTACTCCTCCATTTGCTGTGCCATCACTGTCAGCAGCTTTGTCCCTTCTGCATCTTTCTCTTCCAGCAACGGCAAAGGCAAAGCACCACCTCCTAACCTTGCATCCAGTCATGCGTGGCCAGCAGTGACATCAGCTAAAGCATCTGTGCACAGGCCTGCCTCTGGAGGCCCCCAGTTCTGGCCCCTGCATGAGGAAACTGGTGCATGTGCACATGTGATACCAGGGGACGCTGACCTTGCACTGCCACTGGCCTGATACATCCTCCAATCCTTTGACAATGTGACAAACACACTGACTTTCCCCCAGCTTTGCGAGATTATTATTCCCATACAGAGCAAGGAAGTCTGATGACACAGTTTGGGAATACTGTTACCACTTTTTTCTTTTGCCTGATCAAAATGTCATTTATGCCAAACGTGGTGGTTATTTTCTTTTCTCTAATTCAGAAATGTAAAGCATGTCCATCATAGAAGAGTCACATTTCATTGCACAGACGATTTTATGTGTGAATTAATGAATGAAATAATAGGTTGGACAGAAAATGAGTGTCACGTCATTGACCCAGGTGTGCTAAAGCACAATGTTTGTCTAATAAGTATGACTCTAGCATAGGAATTCATGCCTGGAAGCTTAAACGAGCCATTTGATCTTTTAATCAGACAAACTGTGGAGACTTTTAAGGCACTGCAGCAACTCTTGCCAATTTCATAGGTTTCATCATGGAAAAGCTCTTCCTTACATCTTAAACCTGCTGAAGTAGGTTTGATCCTGCTCTTGTTTTCCATCATCGAAAGCCAAAAGATTTACCTCATTGTCCTATTGCATGCAAGAAAATAATTGTTTTCCCTTTTTCCATTTTTCAAGCTGGACCCTACCTATTTGCAGTCTGATATTTAGCTTTGGGGCAGATGTATCTGGCTGACCTTGCGTGGCTGTGCTGGACTCATGAGGTGTGAGCTGAACCGTGGGAGCAGGTGGCTGGAGGAGAGTTAAGAATGAGCCGTGTGCTGGGTGCAGCGCAACCCCTTGCAATTAATCGGCTGTGGTAACATCCATCTAATGCTGCTCATCGCAGACTGGACCCGCCCAGGAGGAGAAGGTCATCTGCTTTTGCCTGACACATTGATGATGCAAGGTTGGGGACACTGCTTGCTTTCTTCATCATAGCGGTTCTTGGTTTTGTTTTGTTTGTGTGTGTTGTTTTGAACAGTGGTTCTCAGGTTTTTTGTTTTGTTTTTGTTTTTAAACAGCGGTTCTTAGTTTTGTTTTGTTTATTGTGTTGTTTATGTGTTTTAGTTTAAACTGTGGTTCACAGTTTTTTTGTGTCTTGTTTCATTTTAAACTGTAGTTATCAGTATCGTTTTATTTATTGTTTGTTTTAAACAGTGGTAGTCTGTTTTTTTTGTTTGTTTTTTTATTGTTTTGTTTTGTTTTGTTTTGAACAGTGGCTCTAAGTTTTGTTTTGTCTTGATTTGTTCTGCACAGTGGTTATCAGTTTTATCTTGTTTATTGTTTTGTTTGTGTGTTTTGTCTTGTTTTGAACAGGGGTTCAATTTTTTTAGTTTTTTTGTCTTGTTTTGTTTCGAACAGTGGTTCAGTTTTGTTTTTGTGTCTTGTTTTGTTTGAAAGAGTGGTTCTCTGTTTTGTTTTGCATGTTTTGTCTTTTGTTTTAAAGAGTGGACTTCAGTTTTGTTTTGTTTGTGGTTTGTTTTGAACAGGGGTTCACAGTTTTGTTTTTTATTTTTTTGTCTTGTTTTGTTTTGAACAGTGGTTGTCAGTTTAGTTTTGTTGTGTTTTGAACAGTGATTATCAGTTTCGTTTATTATTTTGAACAGTGTTTTTTTTTAGTTTGTGTGTTTTGTTTTGAACAGTGGTTCAGTTTTGTTTTTGTGTCTTGTTTTGTTTGGTTCTCTGTTTTGTTTTGCGTGTTTTGTCTTTTGTTATAAAGAGTGGGTTTCAGTTTTGTTTTGTTTGTGTTTTGTTTTGAACAATGGTTCACAGTTTTATTTTTTGTCTTGTTTTGTTTTGTTTTGTTTGGAAAAGTGGTTCTCCATTTTGTTTTGTGCGTTTTGTCTTGATTTGTTCTGCACAGTGGTTATCAGTTTTATTTTGTTTATTGTTTTGCTTGTGTGTTTTTTTCTTGTTTTGAACATGAATCCGTGTATCATTCGCCCTTTCCATTTTCAATTGATAAATGAAAATCAAAAAATGAAAATCTGATTGTTTTTTTGTTATTTGATTTTGAATCAGAAACGAAAAATGAAAATTGTCTTGTTTTTCATATTTAAAAATTTCGTTTTGGATCAAAAATACAAAATTAAAAAGGGCCCACACAACAGAATCTGTTTTTAATATTTAATTGCTGGGTTGTGCGTCACCCTATGGAAGCCCATTTCCGCCACTGAATAAAAAAATAATAATAATAATATTGCGACTTTTTTTGCAAGTTATACAGTCAGAATTCTGACTTTTTTTTTCTCGCAATTGCGACTTTATATCTCACAATTCTGACTTTTGTTTCTGTTCATTTGTGACACTTTCTGGCAAAGCACAATAGGAAAGGAGATCTTGTCTTGTTAAAACGACATATTATGTCATAAAAACGATATGATTTTCCCGTTATAGAAAATATATGATTACATGTGAGCGAGCTAGGCGATTGACCGCGCTGCCTTCGCCACAGTCCTGACAGAAAGGAGGATCTGCACGCTGCTGAAGTTATAGAAATACACTGTTTTAAGTATTTAATGTAATGGTTTCAGTTGTAGCAGCATGTTTATTAGGATTAATCTGTCTACAACAACTGCACTCAGACCCAGAGGATATGACTAACAGCAAATCCAAATACTATCCGAAAGAAATAAAGAGAAATGACAAACAATTTGATTGTATTATGTATTATGATGATTATTATGATGATTTCCTTCTGTTTTAAAAATGGGAAAAACATAAGCCAGAATTTTCGTAATTTTTTATGATGTTTCATTAACAAAGTTCGGGAGAAGCGCGTCAGATACTTAGCGTAAACAGCACAAGAGGAGCCCACTCAAGTCAATCAGCGCCATAGGTTAAATACAGCTGACTCACCTCCATTCACTTGATGGTTTATCAGTAACTGGTTCGCCTGTCCGCTACTACGTCGCAAAGACAAACTGCCACAAAAGGAGACGATTCCGACTCTCCTCCGGCCGGCTCCAGGACCGTGTCTTCCCCGCATTTCGCTTCAATTGAGCCCCAGGCCTCATCTCGCGGCCGCTGCTCGGCCCGGACCGCCTCACAACGCCTCGGCCTGCCCTCGCCTCCATCGGCGAGAACACCAGCCGATTCCCCAGCATCATCCGCTCGGTCAGGCAATCAATTCCGCCCATAGAGAAACGGACTATGGCGAGTATGAAACTAGCGCTGGCAAAATCCGATGTCCAGCCTTCACGCAAGTTAAACAAAACAGAAGTATTTAACTTGTACAATAATCCGCAACTAACTAACCTCTCCCCCTCTAACCCCAAAGTCGACCAAAAGGAAACACAAACCTCCGGCCGCGCCGACGCCAATGTCTTTCTCCCGTGCGAGGCCTCTCACAGGGCTGAGAATCGATTCCAAAGAATCGATTCCGAAGCATTAGGAATTGAGAGTCGATTCCAAAGTTTGGAATCGATCCCATCAAGGGGAATTGACTCCTTATTCAGAGCCGTGTTCCGTTCAACAACTTATATCTATGTATATAGATGCCTGTCAAACGAAAGACTGCATCCCACGAAGGCTGCATATCTCAGCTGCTAGTCATCAAATGTTGCCGAACGTTTTCGGCGATTCATGAAAATAAACTGAATGAAACGATCATTACAGAGCTCGTCTGAAACACCCATTAATTCGGCTCTTGCTCACTGATAATTGTCCACAAATTTGAGCGCTGCACGACGGAATAGACGTGAATGACGTCATCTTATTTACACCCTATATATAAATGCTATCTTTAACCTTTATCAGCCAATGATAATTCTGAAAGAAAATGCAGAGAGCACCAATCAGTGGTCTCTAGAGCGCACCTGATTGACAGCTAATCCACAAGCTCTAACATTAGTGTTGTTGTTAAAGTTGTTTATTTTGTTTCACTGTATCGTTTGCTAATTTTGTGCGACGCATACTGTTAAAGTAAATATCATTCAGCTGAACTGTGGACATTAGACACTTCATGACTTGTTTTAGTATTGCAATAAATGCATGTCCACTGCTGAGCCCTGGGTTATGACTAATTCCATGGGCAATGCAGACAAATTACAATTTAAAATCTGTCAGAGCTACAAAAATATTGTACATTTTCATATTTTTACAATGAAGCTTCATATTATGAGAAAGCTACTTTCTTTGACTTCAATATCCTGCAGTCATTGCAAAACTAGCTTCCTCCAATTTAAATGGCAAGAATTGAAAACAACAGTGAGGAAATCGATTCTGAACCAGGAATCGAAATTGATTCCAAAAATTTCGGAATCAAACAACCCTACACAGAACAATGGCCGCAGCCCAGCCCTCCACCGCAGCTCCTCCTCAAGCAATGCCTGGGCCCGCAGCCCAAGCCAGCATTTGGCCGCTTCGTCTGCCAATCGCAGCCCTGGCCACCAACTTCTTTCTCGTGGAGTTTGCAGCCCAAGCAAGCGCTTGGCCACCAGTCTCAGCTCCGCCGCCCGCCCCCGGCAGCTCGGGGCTCGAAGCTCAAGCGAGCGCTTGGCCACAATGGCCGCCTCACACAGCCCCGCCTCCCGCTGCCGTCAGCTCGGATCTCGCAGCTCAAGCGAGCACCTGGCCACACTGGCTGTCACACACAGCCCCGCCTCCAGCTCATGTCAGCTCGGATCTCGCAGCTCAAGCGAGGGCTTGGCCGCACTTGCCGCCTCACACAGCCCCGCCTCCCGCTGCCGTCAGCTCGGATCTCGCAGCTCAAGCGAGCACTTGGCCGCACTGGCTGTCACACACAGCCCCGCCTCCAGCTCATGTCAGCTCGGATCTCGCAGCTCAAGCGAGTGCTTGGCCGCACTTGCCGCCTCACACAGCCCCGCCTCCCGCTGCCGTCAGCTCGGATCTCCCAGCTCAAGCGAGCACCTGGCCGCACTGGCTGTCACACACAGCCCCGCCTCCCGCTGCCGTCAGCTCGGGGCTCGCAGCTCAAGCGAGCACCTGGCCGCACTGGCTGTCACACACAGCCCCGCCTCCCTCTGCCGTCAGCTCGGGGCTCGCAGCTCAAGCGAGCGCCTGGTCGCACTGGCTGTCTCACACAGCCCCTCCACCAGCCTCCTACAGCTCACTCCTCCAACCACAGTACTCGCTCTTCACTGCAACACCAATGCCCATGCCATCAAATGCCACAGCTTCAGAGCCTCCCCAAGTGGCCCACAGCATCCGAGCACAGATACTGGCAGAAATTCAGGATGCTGGCTCCAGAGGCGGAACAATCCCCAACTCCAGTTCCTCATTATTCAGGATTAAGATTCCCCTAAACCACCCACTGAAACCCCTCCTCGACGCGTCCCTCAACACCATCCTCCAAGCATTCTCTCCATGAACCCTCCAGTCATACATAACTGCGTGGAAATGCTTCAAAGCTTTCTACCTCTCATACAACACACCCTTCCTGGATTTTTTCCCTACTCTCAATCACCTCATTCATCTCTTTTCTCGACAGGATCAAGGGACTCCAAGCCGGGCCCATCAAGGGCTACCTGAGCGCATTCAATTTTTCCACAAGCTGATGTTCGGGGCACCCTCTCCCGAAATAAATAACTCACAAACCTCTCTACTGATCAGGGGTTTCAACGATCCAGGCCCACCCGGCCCTACCCTAGACTTCCCATAATGCTAGACATCCTCTCACACACACTCCGCACCAGTTACCAGCCTCTCAGTACTGCCCGGACAGTCGATGCCATGTTCATTTTAGCCTTCTTCGGGTTCCTCAGATGCTTGGAACTCACCATCTCTTCTAAATTTGATCCAAATACCAACCCCACCATTTCAGATTTAACAGTACTCGATAACGGTACAATTTCCTTCCTAATTAAACAAAGCAAGACAGACCAAGCCAAAAAAGGCCACCTCATCTACATCTTCAACCTCCCTTCTCCAATCCAACCCTACCAGTCCATCCTTCAGTTTCTCTGCCTCAGAAATACCCAGGCTAAATCCCCCCGCGAGCCCTTGTTCTTAGACGAAGCCAAAAGACCTGCTAATAGCTTCTGGTTCCAAAAAACATCTCAAGTCCGTCCTGCAATCATCAGGCATCCCAGCAGGAAATTTCTCAAGCCACTCTTTTCGCATCGGGGCAGCAACATCAGCAGCCCAGAAAGGCCTCTCCAAACAGCAGATCCAAACCCTAGGAAGATGGACATCAGAAGCCTTTCAGAGCTAAATCAGAACTAGCCAGTGACATATCAAAGAAGCCCACAAAACCCTCTTCGGCCCATAAGCCATCCAAAGTAACCTTCCCACTCCAGGTCTCCCTATCCCACCCAGCGGGCGGGCCAAACGCTACGCCTTCACCCTGCCTGGTGCAATGCTAGGAGTCTTGATCTCCTATCATTGCCATGAGAGCCCTCCCAGGCAGGTTTTTCTCTCATCCCCCCCACCCAGGGGCTAAACTCTCCCTTCCCCCCGCCTGGTGCAACGCTAGGAGTCTTGATCTCCCATCGTTGCCAAGAGAGCCCTCCCAGGCGGGCTTTTCATTCTGCCTCCCCGCCGGTGAGAGCCCTCCCGGTCGGGCCTACATACTCGCCGCCCACAAGCGAGACTCATCTATCCAACGCCGCGTGCCATAATCTCCCGCCTATCATCTCAGTAGTCCTTCCGACCCCAAACCACGTACTTCAACATCAACAGCCGGCAGGGCCTACCTGACTGTAGCCTCAAACCAGAGCACTCTGGCCTGCCTACCTGCCAACTTCCCGATCATCAGCCCCCGTCACATTAGTGCCAATTTTTGGGGGGTGTCTTTAATCCGGCGGCTGTCCTTCTATCTATTTGCTTTTTGGGGGGTACTCTGGGTTCGGGCCATCCCCGAGCTCGGAGCCCTTCACCGGACAGCACGCCAAACATGCATTTCTATTCTCCGGCTAATTATATGTAAGCGCGAACTCGTGAAATGATGTTTCATTAACAAAGTTCGGGAGAAGCGCGTCAGATACTTAGCGTAAACAGCACAAGAGGAGCCCACTCAAGTCAATCAGCGCCATAGGTTAAATACAGCTGACTCACCTCCATTCACTTGATGGTTTATCAGTAACCCTCCACCACCCCATCTCCTCACTCCGAGTTCTCACTACTCCTATTGGGGGGTACTCTGGGTTCGGGCCATCCCCGAGCTCGGAGCCCTTCACCGGACAGCACGCCAAACATGCATTTCTATTCTCCGGCTAATTATATGTAAGCGCGAACTCGTGAAGTTCATTTTTCGTCTTTACTGTCTGTACCATCATGCAGAATAAATGTTCGTCTAATGTACCGCTCTGCAAATTAGTCAAAATAACGTTTCTTCATAATGGTTGGCTATATTTCTTGCAAATATACATCTCATATAAAGCGCAACACTGCGCAACACTCCGATTACAGAGGAAATAAATATAAATGTCTTCTGTATTTTATGTACTTCCACAATAAAAACACAACGTTATAAAATGCTTTTGTAAAAATACAGGGTGCGCTGTAGGGCCTTATGTCTATGGTCATAAACAAAACAAAATAATAATAATAGGCAAATCATCATATTATTATTATTATTATTATTAATAATAATTATTATTAATTTTTATTATAAAATCTCATTTAAGATTATCAACATTTCTGAATAATCCACTCTAAAATTGGAATATTTATTTGGATCACTTAAGTTTGATGTAACTGCAAATCGAAATAAAAGCAGAAAGAATTAAAGAAATATTATATAAAAATTATAATACGCCTAATAATCATATCTTATTATTATTATTATAATTATTTCGTATTTTTGTTCGTGGGTAAAACAAATGAGCTGTTGCTTTAATATTTGTTTAACATAGGCGCCCTTGATACTTAGTCTGATTATATATAAATTATATACTATTTATTATATATTATTACATTATATCTTTAGCTGAATCAAGCGGCGGCATCGGGTTGTTCTTCTGGGTTAAATTCCAGGCTTTACACTGTGGAAATAGGCTGCGCTGGCTCTGGGTGTAAGCACAATGGCACAGGTCACAGATAATGAACTCACACGAGAAAGACTGTACACACACATTATACCTCTTGTTGGATTTATACGAATTAAATGAACACAATTTGTTTTCTATTGTTTTATTGAAGTAGACCTTTCAAGCTGTCTATAGACGTTGCGACAGCGCACCCTGTATTTTTACAAAAGCATTTTATAACGTTGTGTTGTTATTGTGGAAGTACATAAAATAAAGAAGACATTTATATTTATTTCCTCTGTAATCCGCCCACCCGAGAATTGCAGTGTTGCGCTTTATATGAGATGTATATTTGCAAGAAATATAGCCAACTATTATGAAGAAACGTTATTGACTAATTTGCAGAGCGGTACATCAGATGAACATTTATTCTGCATGATGGTACAGACAGTAAAGACGAAAAATGAACAAAAAAATCAGAAAATTCTGGTTTATGTTTTTCCCATTTTAAAACAGAACGAAATCCTCATAATCATCATCATAATACAATCAAATTGTTTGTCATTTCTCTTTATTTCTTTCGGATAGTATTTGGATTTGCTGTTAGTCATATCCTCTGGGTCTGAGTGCAGTTTTTGTAGACAGATTAATCCTAATAAACATGCTGCTGCAACTGAAACCATTACATTAAATACTTAAAACAGTGTATTTCTATAACTTCAGCAGCGTGCAGATCCTCCTTTCTGTCAGGACTGTGGCGAAGGCAGCGCGGTCAATCGCCTAGCTCGCTCACATGTAATCATATATTTTCTATAACGGGAAATCATATCGTTTTTATGACATAATATGTCGTTTTAACAAGACAAGATCTCCTTTCCTATTGTGCTTTGCCAGAAAGTGTCACAAATGAACGGAAACAAAAGTCAGAATTGTGATATAAAGTCGCAATTGCGAGAAAAAGTCAGAATTCTGACTTTTTTCTCGCAATTGCGACTTTATATCTCGGAGTTCTGATAATATAACTTGCAATTCTGAGAAAAATTTCGCAATATATAATATAGCCTATAGGCTATATATATTTTATTCAGTGGCGGAAATGGGCTTCCATACAGGGTGACGCACAACCCAGCAATTAAATATTAAAAACAGATTCTGTTGTGTGGAGCCTTTTCAATTTTGTATTTTTGATCCAAAACGAAATTTTAAAATATGAAAAACAAGATGGTCCGTGTAACGGTTTGCAGTTCTTTGTTCAATTTGCACCATCAAAATTAAACATATAAAAATTGCCTTGGAACTTTCATTTTTTCGTTTTTTTCAAACACCTCAAAAACGAATAATTGTCTCTGTTTAATTTTCTGTTCTACAAGTTTAGGTTGTGGCATCTGTATAAGATTTTTTTAACAAACATAAAACATGACATATTATTCTGATTTTCCATTTTTTTGTGTGTTTTGCGCTCTCTGTTGGTCCATACCATTACCGCCGGGGGAGGAGACGGGGTGGCTGGATTGGGGGCCGTTCACATCAAAGTTGCTTTAAGGGTATTCCATAGTCTTTGGTTCACATGTAGCATCTTTTGCGCGCTCAAGTTCCTTATTTTAAATGTAGACGCGCGGTATGCGCGCTCATAATGGAAGAGACGCGCACGCAGTTCAACTTTCCAGAATGCAACAAGCGCAAAGCAGCTCATGTGACATGAACTAACCAATCAGCTTCATCCTTTCCCTTAATAACATTGAAAGCATTGCCAAATTGGATAAACAGCTTATCATAGCTGTACAGGAATAAATATTTTCAAATAAATTTAATAGCACAGCTACTGCAAGCGATTTCTAACGCTGAAAATCCATTTATCCTTTGCTGAAACTTCCACATATTTATGGAGAGCACAGGTCATGGTTGCTTAGTAACGGGCACGGCAGACGCCACAGGAGCGCAATCTACAGAGCAGTTTGTAAAAAAAGAGAAAGCGGCGCCTCGCACTTTCCACGCGTTTTTAGGCGCAACATGTGAACTGCCCCTAGCCTACAGCCAGAGCGCTGCTGCTTTGTGTATAGCATAATTTATGGTCTAATAACCCAGTAACTGTGATTGCGTGCAACAGATTGTCTGGTGTGGTAAAGTTAGTTTTAGTTATTTAGATATTCGCCGTATTGCTTTCATTTGCCACTGTTCAAAGATATCACTATCACGATTAGTTTTAACAATTATATTATATAGACATGAAAAATGTACCGTTCACACAGTAAATAAGCTATTGGCAAAATCTTCTGGCCACTGGGAATATCCAACCATTGGAACATAAAAACTGCTGATTATTGTGCTTCTTTCTAAAAAAAAAAAAAAATCTGTCCACTGCACATGCAGTAAGGGAGATATTGGGAAAATGGTACCTGTAGTTAAGTCTTGTAACTAGAAATAGCCTATGCTACAACCTTTGGAACATTAATAAAACCTTCTGTATTTTTTTTTTTAGCAAAATATGTGTATACTGTGTGCGTAGATTAAGGAGATATTGGCAAAATCTCACCCGTAGTAAGTCAGTCTGGACACCTACAGCCTTTATGAACAGCCTTTACGTACAGTAGATTTTATGAACATATTGTGTAGTGTACTGTACATTTATGAAGGAATACATTGGCAAAATCATACCTGTAGTAAAGCATTAAAAGTAATACAAGCTTTACAGTTTAACAATGTACTTTTCAATGTTAATAGTCATTTTAATTAAAATACACATTAGACGTTTTAACTCAGTCAAAGGAATTGTCAGACGGTCTCTTACACATCAAAAGCTGCGAAAGCGCATCAAAGCTGTCCCCGGTTTAAATGTACTGCTACAATACACGTGGACAGTTTTGAAATATTTTTTTTCACGTTTTTATAAATTGGTTGCATATTATTAAAACTAATCCTGATAGTGATATCTTTGAACAGTGGCAAGCGAAAGTAATCCAGCGAATATCGAAACTAAAACTAACTTTACCACGGCATCATAAATGTGGCTGTTAACACGCACAATGCAGATTTCCATTACATATTTGCGTAAAACTTTGGCAAATTTGTATACATTTTTGCGTTTCTAGCTGCGTTTACATTACCCTTTAAATTGCTTGAAACTGCGAATTGAAAATACGCTTAATGAAAACGCGCCTAGTGTTACTGAGTTCTGACCAGTGAGTAGTATACGCATAATTTATCCCTCGGTATAAATTGTTCACTAGCTGGTTTAAGAAATTTCCAATAGTAAAAAAAGTGATTCTTTTCATTGTTAAGGTAATGTTTTCGTTGCAGTATACTGATCCAAATGAAATGAGTAATCGATAATAATTATTATTTTCCCGCGCCTCCCCTGACATACTCTTGCGTATTATGCACACGCAGAATCTGGGGTGGAGGAGTGGACTGAGAGGGCGTGATTTAGCTATCCAGGTGGTGGATTTTGGCTAATGCAGGGCACTACTGAATGATGCGCATCAGAGTGGATTTAGGAGAGAATATACGGAAGGCGACTGATAAAGTGGGTATAGGCCTACGCCGTACCATGCACTAGTTCTGAAGTATCCATTAAATTATTGCATGGTCAAATCAATGAACCTCATTCCAATACATAAAGCGTCAGCGCTCTGGCTGTAGGCTAATTCTCCTCCCCCGGCAGTAATGGTACGGACCAACCGCGAGCGCAAAGTTAGAATAATGAGTCATGTTTTATGTGATCAAAAATCTTATTCAGATGCTTCAACCTAAACTTGTAGAACAGAAAATTAAACAGAGAGACAAATATCTGTTTGTGAGGTATTTAAAAAAAAACAAAAAACGAAAGTTTGAAAAATGAAAGTTTGAAGCCAGTTTTTATCTGGTTAATTTTGATGGCGCAAATTGAACAAATAACTGCAAACCGTATAATTTTCATTTTTCGTTTCTGATTCAAAATCAAACAACAAAAAAAACAATCAGATTTTCATTTTTTGATTTTCATTTATCAATTGAAAATGGAAAGGACGAATGATACACGGATTAACATGGGTTCACAGTTTGTTTTTTAGTTTTGAGTCTTGTTTTGTTCTGAACAGTGGCTATCAGTTTTGTTTTGTTCTGCACAGTGGTTATCAGTTTTATTTTGTTTATTGTTTTGCTTGTGTGTTTTTTCTTGTTTTGAACATGGGTTCACAGTTTTGTTTTTTAGTTTTGAGTCTTGTTTTGTTCTGAACAGTGGCTATCAGTTTTGTTTTGTTCTGCACAGTGGTTATCAGTTTTATTTTTGTTTTTTGCTTTGTTTTGTCTTGTTTTGAACAGTGGTTCACAGTTTTGTTTTGTTTGGAAGAGTGGTTCTCCATTTTGTTTTGTTTTGTTTTGTTTTGTTTTGTTTTGCGTGTTTTGTCTTGTTTTCAAAAGTGTTTTCAAAAAAAGTACATACAAAATCGACAATGGAATTGGCCAGCAACAGCCTATGACATCACTTCCGGCATGACTCGTCGCCACCGGTGCGTCACTACTGGCGCGACCACATTCTCTTTTCCGTCTTCACTGACTTCTTGTCTGAGTGCATGTTCTCTCACCTGAGGTTTTGAAATAACGGCTCGTGTGTGTGGTGAAGAGCAAGTGCTTTCGGCTCCTGAGGGAGTTTGTTGCGCAGGGAAATGAGTTTGCGATTGTTGCATTCATTCCTTGTTTCTTGTGAAAGAGGCACGCTCTGATACCCGCAGCTTTCATACGGCTCGAGCTGTGTATGTATGGTGAGGAGTAAGAAAATTCAGCTCTCGAGGGAGTGGAATGCAATCGTTGCATTCATTGCTTGTTTCTTGCGGGAGGCACACTACTCATACCTGTTTTCACGAGCTTGCTGGCCATGTGTGTGGTGAGTAGCAGCACGTCCAGCTCTTGAGGAAACAGATGTGCTCATTGCGATGCATTCGCAAAGGAGGGAGGTGAGTCTTTACTGTTTTCCCGATTTTGCATCAATGCGTTCACCTCTCGCAGTATTAACAACGCATTCGCGGTGGCAGCGGCTCTGTTCTAGCTTGATTCCCAAGGGAATCTGGCGCGTAGGCGGAGCGTATTTAGCTCCTGCAGGAGCTGAATACATGCTGCGCGTTGGGGTTGTGGAGTTAATTATCTGCCAAAAGGGGACATTATTAATATAGTCATCTAAGGGTGAGGCTAGCTGTGTGTTAATTTTTCCCCTTCCTCCTACTTTGTGGTCTGGGTGTCTTTGGTCAGTTCCACCTTAAAAAAAGAGAAAAGACTGGTAGCCCTTCCTACACACATAGATATCTGAGGATGTCTATGTGACAGCTCAGTGACTGCTCCCCTTCCCAGGGTTTTAAGCAGCCCCTGCCTAGACAGTGCTATCTCCCCTGCTAGGGTTATAAGTAGATGGCCCACTATGTGATCTGGGCAGCCTCACAGGAAGGTTTTCCTGGGAATGGAATGGGTGAGTACAATCCTGCTACTTTGTGTTCAGCCTCTTTTGCTGTTTCTCTGGGACCTGTCTGTTGTGTTTTTCTGCCATTATAGGCAGGTCCTCTTGGAGCACCCGCTCTGGTCTTTGACTATAGTTGTGGCCTTCTCGTCTATTTGGATCTGTCCTCGACATATCTACCTGCACTACATCTAGGGCTACGGTCCTCTTTCCAGGTAAGCTCTTGGAAATTATCCCTTCACAGTATCACCCTAGTTTCACCCCTCTGTGGAATGGGCTTCTTTGTGAAGGGTTTTGCGAAACCCTCTTGAGTGTTGACTCTGAAGAGTAATATTTCTCAGGCTTCTTACTCTTGCAGATTCTACGGGTCTGGCCAGAGCAGAGCCCATGCTTCTGTTGAGGCAGAAGCATAGTCCACTTAGGGTTGGTTAAGGCTAATCCCCTTGGAAGTACCCCCCTTCAGCCTGAGGGCAGGGGAGATTGCTTTTTCTATGCAGCTTTATGAGTGAAGGGTTGATGGATAGGGAATGGCATGCTCCCCTCTCTGCGGAAGGGTCCCTTAGAGCTCCACCCACTGGTGGGTCAGGTGTTCCTCCCTGTCTCTCAGTGTTAGGTGCCTGTCCTTGATTCTCACTTCGCAGGCCTCGTGGATAGGGCGTGGCATGCTCCCCTCTCTGCAGAAGGGTTCCTTAGAGCTCCACCCAATTGGTGGGTCAGGTTTTCCTCCCTGTCTCTCAGGGTTAGGAGCCTGTCCGTTCTGATGTCCAGGTATATCCCCACTTCTCAGGCCTCGTGGATAATGGCATGCTCCCTTTCTGCGGAAAGGTCACTTATAGAGCGCCACCTCTTGGCGGGTCAGGTGTTCCTCCCTGTCTCTCAGGGTTAGGGGCCTGTCCTCCTCTATATCCACTGTTGGAAAGATGGTCAAGTCTAGCTCCATGGCTATACCGTCAGTCGATTAGCAGTTTGCGAACTTCCTATCCTGATTGGGTGCAGCATTGCTCTCCTCACAGTGAGGGTCGACCCCTAGTATTGCCCATCATGTGACAAGCATCTGGAGCCCTGTCTAGTGTGACCTCTCTGGCACACCTTTTTCAAATTCATGTTATGGTAAGTGGGCATGATAGTCTCTAGGCACTTTCTAAAATCCACATAAGTGGTAAGTGCGCACCAAGTCTTTGTGCACTTTTCTAAAATCCTGTATGGTATGGGTTATGCGCTAGACTTTGTTCCCATTTTTGAGTTGGTTTAAAACCCCGGTCTCCTTGGGCCCAACTCCACTTAGGTATCATGGCAGATATCTCTTGACCATCTGCTACCTAGGATGTGTCGAGGCACTCATAGGCTACCTTATTAAAACGGTTTCAAAAAAAAAAGTCAACAGGAACTGCTTCCCTTGTTCTGCAAGTCAGTTTCTGAGGGAACGGACCCATTCAGAGCTACTGGTAGCTCCTACGTGACAGGCAGGTCTAGGTTATCCTAGGTACTTATCCATATTCCCCTGAAGGAGTCTCCTTGATTTCAAGCCTTGAGCTCTACCCTGGGTCCAGCCTTCTGACCCCATGCAAGTAAATGGGTAACAGCTCGGGCTTTTGGCCGAGGGGGATAATGTCACTGACAGCCGTCACTAACGTCCCAGAGGCAATTTCCTTAAAACTTAGTGCATGATCTAATAGCATGCACTGCCCTCAGCATGGCAGCGTGGGTATAACCGTTCCCCATAGCGCCCCCTAGAGGACGCGGTTCGAAGTTCCCTCGAGAAGGAATGTCTCAGGTTTCCTGAGATAGGGAAAGAGACACCGCGTCCTCTAGTCTCTTCGCCATACTTCGGACTTAAGCTTCAGACGAAGAAGCAAATGTTGTGTTCTATCGGCGCCCCTTTATACCGTGGTCGCGCCAGTAGTGACGCACCGGTGGCGACGAGTCGCGCCGGAAGTGACGCCATAGGCTGTCGCCGGCCAATTCCATTGTCATTTTTGGATGTATTCTTCAGATACGAGTCACACTGACAGTGTTCCCCATAGCGCCCCTTAGAGGACGCTGTGTCTCGTTCCCAGGGAACCATGGTTACATACGTAACCTGAGACATTTTGTTTTGTTTTGAACAGTGGTTCACAGTTTTGTTTTTGTTTTTTTGTCTTGTTTTGTTTGGAAGAGTGGTTCTCTGTTTTGTTTGTGTTTTGTCTTGTTTTGTTTCAAAGCGTGCTTTTCAGTTTTTTTTTTATTTTGAACAGTTTTTGTCTTGTTTTATTTGGAAGAGTGGTTCTTTGTTTTGTTTTGAACAGTGGTTCTTCATTTTGTTTTGTTTTGTTTGCGTGTTTTGTTTTCAACAGTGGTTCTTAGTTTTGTTCTTAATGTTTTGTGTTTTTTTAACAGTTGTTTTCCGTTTTGTTTGTCTTTTTGTGTGTTATTTTTGAACAGTCAGTGGCACACAAGTCTTAAACTGGGTAACAATTTAGTGCATCTTTAGTGAATAAAAGAATACATTTATTAAAAAAAAAAAAGAAAGATTGTACTCACCGCAAGCTTTTAAATGGTAACTTAAAAGATGGAAAAGGAAAAAAAAACACAGATAAACTTTACTGGTTCTTGCATGCATTGTCAGTGTGATTTGAATGTAAGAAACTGAATGAGATTTGAGATCAAGGGAAGTCTCCTGCACAGCCCTGATAATTACCTCCTTTTACAAGACTTCCTAAGCCCCATACTTTGAGTCCACTGATCAAAGACAACAATGGGCTGGAGGTCAAAGTGAGGTGGCAAAAGAAAATGCACTTGCTTATGTTGTGTTCTCAATGCAGAGAAAAATCCAATCAATTTCATTTTATTTTTGATTCAGACAGCTGCATGTGCTCCTAACATGATCATGTACGGCTGGTATGACATCAGGAATGCACAAGCAATCAATGTACAGTGGCACTTCTACTTAAGTGTTCTTGAATGGATTATCAGCCGCAGATTTTAATCTACAGCTTTTGGCAGAGATCCCTGTCTGATTGGATGGGTCTTGCTCCCCGAATGACTCCACTGGAATGATATATAGATTGGAAATGGTAATCCCATATTATGTATGAGCAACTGAAAGCTACACTCTTGAATAATGCCGGTAATTTATTGTGCTTTCCTTTTGTTACACAAGTGCACTTCATTTTCACTTCACCAGTGGGAGGTTTTGTGCATGTGCCAAAGATTGTGGGATAGAATAACTGCCTGGCCTTTTTTTTTTTCTTCATTTATGGAATATATGTAATATTTTCAGCAAGGAGGTGGCCAGTCGAGAGTCCTTGGTGACATTGCCTACAGCACTCTGGCAATTACCCATTTGTATGCGCCCATGTGTGAGAGTACATCACTTGCAACAAGCTGCACCCACGTGCCTTTTCCCCAGAACAGCAAGGGCACGGCTCACATTTGCTTATTGAGTTATAGGGCATTGGTGTGAGAACATAATGGAATTTTCATTGACTTGATTTATTCCAGGTATGATCTGTCATGAAGAAGAGGGTCATGGGACAAAGTCACTAACAAGCTACAGATATAGGTCCGATGAAGAGGCTGACTCAAGAACAGATGCTGACAACATGGGAATGGCCGCAAACAAATAACATAGCCCACATTTAAAATTGTTCTTTTTTTTTGTATGATCCTTGTGAAAATTAAGTAAACTTAAGCATACTTTTAAAACAAAATAATGGTGTAGAAAATGTTTTCTAAAGTAGAAAAACTAAAATAGTATTTCATTGTAAAATGTATACCCCAATAATCTTTGTTTTATTTACAACTGTACTTGATATGGAAATAATATAGGCCTACTTTAAAAGAAGTGGGAACTGAATGCATCACGATATGAATGATGACTAGTTATGTTCGTCTGTGATTGGTTCGTGCTATAAATCCCGCCTCTTGTATTTGTGCGGGATTCATACTTGGCTTTAATAAATATATTTGTTTAGGATTTGAAGTGAACCATAACTGCACATAAAATACAATTCTTTTTTACAAAGTTATATTTTAGCAGCACCAAAGATTAATGCTGGAGTTCTACATTCATATCTTCATAGAAAGTCAATTTATAACTGAAATTTCAAATGTGAAAGATAAATTTCCTCATCAGTAACACTGATCCAAACCGCTTCGCCCACATAGGGTCTCAGGGATGCTGGAGTCTATCCCACCATCTCAAGCCAAAGACAGGAAAATACCCTGAATGGATGGCCAGTCCATCACAGAGTAACAGTGATTCATAACGCATATAAATCAATGCCCGAAAAGTTTCGAGACAAATGGTGGACAATGTCTGTGTGTCTGCGGTGGATATGTTGAGTCAGAGGCTGTGTGTGCAGTCATCAATGATCCATACAGATCACATATCTCCAGTGCATTGTTCAACACTCTGATCATCCTGCACCTGCTCGGGAAACTCGACTTTTATGAAACACGTAGTTCTGTCTTTGAATTTAATTGAAATGCAGTGACATCTGGTCGCAATGTGAGGAGAGGGACATGCTATTCAATACATCCAACCGTGCTTAATTTATAGCATACAAAGGCGCTCAAACATTGCATACGAAAGTCACGGGTCCCGGTTGTGGGTCATCCATCAAAAAAGAATTTGGAAATGTCAAAAGATGCCTAAGCCAAAAACATGACACTTTCTGCATGCTTCCTGTCAAACACACTTTTTTATTGTCTCTGTGCATTTTTATTGTTCTTTCTAGAGCGCAGCTGATTTCTCTGCTTTGTGTTGACTGTCAGGCTGATAAATAAAACGAATCAGCCTCAGATGTCCAATATGTTGCCTGAACCCGCAGAGCGATCGGGCTATCGGTCGCTAGAAAGGTATTGGAAAGAATCGAATTGTGTGGCAAACCATCTGTCAGTAAACAAGTTACTCTGAAGCATGATAAATTTGCTAAGGTGGGTAAGTAAACAGCAGCGATGGGATTTTAAACTGCAAACAAGTGCTTGCCCAGCCTCTCTGACCCCCTGCTATTAGACTGTCTCACTTTATGTGTGAGGGCATTATTTGGATAGACTGGTGATGTATGGGGCCTCAGTGTCATTTTCATGTTGTGGCATATGATAAAGTGAGCCAGACTGTGGTCCAGAGCATCTCATTACATTCTCAGCTGTTGACTGAAGGTCTAAAGTACACAATTCATAATTCTTGAGTGGCACACACTGGCACCTCATCCTCAATGACCCATTTACATTTAAATTATTAGATTATGGCTTCCTTTCATCGAGGATAGCAGTGGAAATGTCCTTACATTTGTGCCATTCTGAAAAGGAAATTTGCCTGGAAGCAAATTCTCTCACAGTGTAGTTCTGTCGTGAAACTTTTCTGAGTAATTGATTGCTTCTTTAAACCTGCAACACAGCCATATCGATCTCTCTTGTCTATCTACACAACCTTATTTATTCCTGTCTTGATCTGGTCCAGTTCAGTACTGTGCACATGCACATTTTCTTTAGCCCTCCTACTCCCCAGCACCACCTGTCTATATCTCAACCCAGGCTCATGAAAATACGTGCCTCTATATACATTTCTGCAACACCGTAATTCGATGTCTTAGTGCACGTTTTGCAGCAGTTTTAAAGTGAAATGTCCAGAGAGTGGCGCTAAAACACATGTTCTACTTAGACTATTTTCTTCGACTTCTATGGCTTTTTTGTCGACTACTGCCTCTTCTAATTTTTTTTTTCGACTTCTATTTCTTTGATTTCTTCTATGGCTTTTTCTTCAACTTCTACTCATTCGACTTTTTCTTCGACTTCGACTTCTTCGACTTCTATGGCTTTTTCTTCGACTTCTACTTCTACATTTTCTTCGACTTCTACTTATACTTTTTCTTCGACTTCTATGGCTTTTTCTTCGACTTTTACTTCTACTTTTTTCGACTTCTACTTCTTCGACTTCTATGGCTTTTTCTTCGACTTCTATGGCTTTTTCTTTGACTTATACTTTTTCTTCGACTTATACCTCTTCGACTTCTTCTATGGCTTTTTCTTCGACTTCTACTTCTTCAATTTCTTCTATGGCTTCTGCCTCTTCGACTTCGACTTCTTCGACTTTTTCTTCAACTTCAACGACTTCTACTTCTTTAACTTTGTCTATGACTTCTACTTCTTCGACTTCTTCTATGGCTTCTGCCTCTTCAACTTTTTCTTCGACTTTTTTTTTAGACTTCTACTTCTTCGACTTTGTCTATGACTTCTGCCTCTTCAACTTTTTTTTCGACTTCTACTTCGATTTCTTTTATGGCTTTTTCTTCAACTTCTACTCATTCGACTTTTTCTTTGACTTCTATGGCTTTTTCTTCGACTTTTACTTTTCTTCGACTTCTTCTATGGCTTTTTCTACGACTTCTATATCTTTGACTTCTATGGCTTTTTCTTCGACTTTTACTTTTCTTCGACTTCTTCTATGGCCTTTTCTACGACTTCTATATCTTTGACTTCTATATCTTTGACTTCTTCTATGGCTTTTTCTTCGACTTCTACTTCTTTGACCTCTATATACATTTCTGCAACACCGTAATTCAATGTCTTAGTGCACGATTTGCAGCAGTTTTAAAGTGAAATGTCCAGAGAGTGGCGCTAAAACACACGTTCTACTTCTTTGAATTTGTCTATGACTTCTGCCTCTTCTGCTTTTTTTTTTCGACTTCTACTTCTTTGATTTCTTCTATGGCTTGCTCTGTTGTGTTGGAAATATCCCCTACACCAAACCCAACCCTAAACCTACCCGATAGTGTTAACAATTACAAAAGTAATATAAGAACACATTTGTTGATGCAGCCAAGCTATTGTAACTTCCTTATGCGTATTTGAGCTCTTTTGTCAAACTGTAGTTTCGTACCAGAGCGCTTCATCTGCAAGTGCAACACCATATCGCGTAAACTACCAAGCAAACCTAATGAATTTTAAAACTCATGCATATGGAGCTGTATATGTGATGACAACATTTAAAAGTATTAGTTTTCAAATCGCTTTGAAGTCATAACATAGTATTCTGCAAGTAAGTGTGTAAAAACAAGGCTTTATTAATTAAACTGTACCTGTAAATCATACTTTGTGTGAAAAGGAATAAAAGTTGTCTGAGTTTTCCTCTAGTGTTTATTTCAGCTGGAAACTGCAGTGATTCGTAAATATAGGTAAGGTTTTTTTTTTTTTTTCAGTTTTGCAGAAATGTATTTAGAGGCACATATTTCCAATGAGACTATGTTGCTATATCTGCAATGAAAGAGGTTCTTCTTTCTTTACCATGCTGCAGCAACATGTATCATAATCCCTGTAATTCTCTCAATCCACAATCCACCATGTTTATCTTCATGCTAGAGCTTTTGAAAGTGGCATCTGAAGTATGAAATGTCTTCTAATTAAAGCTCCAGAAGTTAATCAGTCAAGAGTAGTGAGTGATTTTATGTTTTTCTTTTATTGTTTGGGTCATATTAATAGCATAGACAGCAGTAGGTACTGCATATTACACTGCTGTCACTTACTACACAAATCTAATAAACATTTGATTTCTCTCCCAGCTGTTTACCTTCACAGACATAACCGACTGTGTTTTTGTAACTCATGTGTGTTTGACAGTTTAAGCACAATAAGACATGAAAGAGAACTTAGTTTAGTACTCGGAAAACCCATAATAATCAAAACCAAACAGATGTTTTTTAGCAGAGTATCTGAGCTATGAGCTGTAAAGGCACAGCTCTGTTTTGGAAAAGAGGGTGGGGAGCATCAGCTCATTTGCATTTAAAGAGTCATGCATGCAAACAGCATGGTTTCACTCAAAATAGGCATTTTCAAAATATAATAAATGATCTGTGGCGTATTTTGAGCTGAAACTTCACAGACACATTCTGGGGACACATATGACCTATATTACAACTTGTAAAAAGGGGCATAATAGCTGCCCTTTAAACAAAGCCAAAATATAGTTAAAATGGAATGTTTTTTATTATTACTTCTAAGACAGTATGATAAACAAACAGTACAGTCAGGGATGGATTTGAATAAGCTTGGATTTAGTCCTTCCCCCGCATGCAAATGTGTAACCAAAATAGAAATATTCATTATTCTGCTCAGCTACAGTGCAGGTGTGCGTGTTAGTAACAGTCAACAGGAATGTGGATGGAATTATGGGAAATGAAGTCCATAGGAAGCAGGATAAAAATTATAAGTGTGACCAGAGTAAAGATGGTAAAGAGAAACTGGGTGAAACACTGCAGGGGGCTAAAAACTAAGGTAAATTGTACTTCATTTGTCTTCCGGGAAACCGGGAAGGTATCTTCTTTTGTTTTCAAAGGGCAGTACTAAACGGGAAAAAAATGATATTTCAGCAAAATAAGAAAAATTTGGACATCTTCATCCCCCCTTTAAAACTGAAGAATCTGCAGGACCTGGATTTTTTTCTAAAGAACAGTGTTCAGTTTAACTGTTCAGAACAAACAAGGGATTCATGAACAACTATCACAAAACAAAAAACAGTCGTAGATCATCCAGGTAACCACACACAGTATTAAGAACCAAGGGTTCCCAAACTTTTGAAGGAGGTTATTATAATAATTTTAGCTATTTTTTGTCTTGTGGACTATGCAAAGATCTTTTAAGTCAAATATCTTACCCAGGGCAGTACTAAATAAAAAATAACATGCATCTCTTTTATTTTGGTAAAATTATTCACAGATTCCGCAAGGGGTTCGCAAACTTTTGCATGCCATTCTACTACTTACACTTCATTCTTATCAATAAAATGCTGTTGAAATCTATTTCAAGAGACGTAATGAATTACTGTTCTGACTGTTATTGCAAATCCTGTCCTGTTATTTTACTCATGGTTACATTTTGGCACAACACAACACAAAATATTTAAGTATTAAATATTTTATTGTTTTCTATCAGAACTGTAATTTCTGGTGAAATGTGGCACCTAAAATAATACAACCTATCTTTATAAACATCAAGCCATGTATTATTTAAAAAGAAAGACATTTTGAGTTTTTCCCCCGTTTAGTTTTACTAGTTCTAAGAGTTTTCCACCCTCAGCATAGATGTGGTTTTCTGCTCACACCATGAGCTCTAAGTTCCCAGCTATGGAATGGTAATTGAATTCATTTTATATTTAGATTAAGCTAAATGACAGCGTTTGGCTGTAAATTTCTAAGGGTTGTAGGTATTTGGCCTCCCTTATACATCACTGCCAGATTGTTGGAAAAATACTTATAATCAAACAGCCATCAGAGAAATATGCGAACATGTTTTTAAGCTTTCAGCATGCACATGATCTATATCTGTGATTCATGTGACACGTTCTCCATATGAAGTCCAAATGTGTTATTAGTAATCAATGTTTCGCCGTTGAGAGCATGAATTCAGCTCTGCATCTGTTACCACGTTTGCACCGTTTGGCTTAGTCACTCATACCAAGGAAGTGAGCGTGCTGAGTTATACTTTTTTTACACCGCTGGAGGAAAACGACTGGCGCAAAACGGCTCCACATGAGATCTCCGTAGTTCCTCTCCTGTTAATAGAGGAGTCGCTGTGAGACATGCATCATTCATATGACATAATGAGGTCATAACCAAGTCCAGAGTATCCACACGAATGCAAACATTTAGCTGTAAAGCCTGGATATTTCTAAAGCGCTGCTTTTCTTTCAGCTCTCCCTTTTCGGATGATGACAGTCGTGGCTTTGAGAAATGGTTTGCTTATGTGTTGGCTGCCTTTTCCTCACTGTTTCAGTGATTCCGTTGGTCACCCAGCATGATCCCAATCACGGTCTACATGAAAGCACTCCACTCAGCCCAGTGGGCCCACAACAGACAAGAGAATGACTCAGTCGTGATTCAGAGATACAGTTTAAATGCTCTCAATTCAAATTCAGCCCAGACAAGTCTGCTTGATGCACATCCAGTTGGTCTATATTGCTCACAATACAAAATGTAAATGATAAAATGCTAATGCCATGTCAGGATCAAGTATTAAAAATGTGTTTAAATTGCGTGTACTTCAGACACTTTTATTTGCCATGGGTTGATTTTTATTAACACTAACAGAACTGATCTTTTTTTCTACATAAAGGTTACATAAGACTGTCTTGAAACTTTTTACGATGCTTTTTGTCATTTATTTTACTTTTCAAATGCTTTTTTATGCATAAATGTTATGTTTTGTCCCCGACCTAGGCTTTCAGTCTTCAGCAATGAAAAGCCATTATAGAAAAAGATTACATTTTAAAACATTTTAAAAACTGACAGAAGTGTCAAAATTGTGTATTGTGTAAAAAACATTATGATGTTTATTTAGCAATAATTTAGCAGTAATTTAGTTGAATTATGAAAAAGGTGATAATATAATAGGATACATGAAATTAGTCTTAGCAAGACGAAAAGCCATTATAATCCAAAAATGTTTTAAATTTCCAAAGCCTGTAACCACCTTAATCAATTATTTCAAAAGGCATTTTTGGCAGATCCAGGTAATTTACCACAGGAGTATTATGGTTATTAACAGTTATTATTGTTATAGTGCCAGCTGTGGTGCGGTCTCCTTAAAGGGATAGTTCACAATGTATCATCACGAGCCACAGGGTATAATTTGGATTTGCATGGTCTGTGCATGTTTTTTTTTTTTTTTTACTTTCAAAGGTTTGGTGCCCATCGACTGCCATTAAATGACTAACAGACTGTAGCGGTTTGATTTAAAAATCTTCGTTTGTGTTCTGCTGAAGAAACAAAGTCACCTACATCTTGGATGCCCTGGGGGTCAGCAGATAAACATCAAATTTTCATTTTTTGGGTGAACCATCCCTTTAAAACTTTGCTTGCTTGTTTAGAGTCAAATGTTGCATGTGCTTACCAGGTTTTGTGAAGTTTTGAGTTTTTCTTTAGGTTTTATAGGATTTTGGGTACATTTTTGACAGGCCCCTTTTCTAAACGACCCCGTTATAGCTTTCCAAAGGGTACATTTCAACATTTTTTGATCATTATTGTCCTTGGGAGTCCAGAGAATTGTACTCCAGTGTTTCATTCCAGATTGAGCAAAAAACATAGGATTAGTTTGCAAAAGTAATTTTTTTTCACATCTTCTCAATCATTTAACAAATGATTTGATTGACAGAATTGAGGAGTTCTGTCATATGATATGAATGTCGTGTATGTGCAAAAAAAACGTAATACGTAAAAATGTAATATTGCATCACAGTTGCCGATTTCCTTCAAATTTCTCACAGACCTTTGGGGAAATGAGTCAAATAGGCCCACCCAGTTTCGCTCCAATTGACCTCTGTTAACCTTGTCTTATAGGTGGTCAAAATTCATCAGCCAATGTTTTGTTTTGTTTTTTTTTTGTTTTTTGTTTTGTTTTTTGAGATACGCAAATGTCCTTATAGACACTTGTGGCACTTTGGACCAAAACCATGCACAGCATTTGTCATGTTGATAGGACAAATGGTTGCGCAGTTATAGCCATTTTTATATTTTTTCCCACTTAAAGCACCACAAAGTGGCCAAGCTCCGCAATTGTTTTTCTGTGATCTCAGATTGAGCTCTTACATACGTGTTTTGAGTTTGGTGAAGATATTTCATTCTGTTCAGGAGTTATAGGCATTTTACTAAAAGTGGTCCTGCCCCTTTTGAACGCTTTGGCATCGCTTTGCGACGATGAGTCAAAAGTCCAGTTTTTTGGGGGATAGTTATAGATCTTCACTCTCCAGAGAATCTTTCTGCACTGGTTTGGTTCTGATTGGGTGAAAACCTAGGACTAGTTTGCAAAAGTAGGTTTTTCAAAAAAATCCAAAATGCAAATATTACGCTCATGATCAGATCTGAGGCATGTGTCTTGTCCGGCGTGAGCCAAGAATTCCAGCAACATAAGACATTTGAGCCTGCAACTGATGGTTTAGGAGTTATGAACGATTTTGTACTTTTAAACGCTGTCAGGCCGATTGGGCTGAGCCTTGGTGACGTTGTCGGCAGTGTGTAAGTATTACCATCCCTTCAAGTTTTAAGTTTCTACGCCTTACAGTTTGGTCTTCACAAGCAGTTTTATGTGGAGATTGCTGATCCTTGGCCATTCTAACAATTACAATAGGGTTTCAGAGCAATGCTCTTGAACCCCTAATTATTAAATGGATGTTGCTCCCTACACCTAAAAAGTCCACAAGGTCAAAAGTGGCTATAGTTGAAGAAACATCCTTAACTGAAACCAATGCATCACTAATTTTGTCAGCTGTAACATGTAGCAGAGCAGATTCACATTTTAAGCTGACAACGACGTCACTAATGCTGATGAAATGCATGAAACTGTAATGAAATGTGCAGTCATTTCCTCACACAATGAGGGTTTGGAAAGTCTAAGTTATCTGGGAGATGATTGCTTATCACCCCCTGCCAAAAATGTAGATGATATTATAATTTGAAGCCGGATGAAATGGAATTCAGGTGAGCGTTGTCAGAGTTTTTAATGTAATGCAGTAACTGGACTGAAAAAGCCACCACAGAATAGCAGTAAATGTGTTGTACAGCCTTTGTGATGAAAGATTTAAAACTAAAACCTTTCAGAATAACGCAGCTGTAAGCACAAGAAACCTGACTGACAGTCTTTAGGCAATCATATTCGGTGAGTTTTTACTTGATGGAAAATAATAATGGTTCTTGATGTATAAAAAACATTCTAAGATCAAATAAACCAAGACCATATCAAAACTTTTAAAAAGAATTTCAACCTTTTTACAGGATTTTCTCATCACTCGTGACTTCGTCTGTGAGTGAGTTTGCACAGTTCAGGACAGCCGCCGAACCAAATACAGTCTGAGAGAGACGAAAGAGGTTTTAAAGGCCTCGCTGGATGTTAAAGATTTTATGGATGCTTTTATTCACTCGTAAGTCCTCATTCTCCTGCCACAGTAAATAAACACAATGATATTTCACGCTTTAAAAATGTGCACGATTAAGAGCAGGAGTCTGTATAAGATTAAAGCCGTTAGTCATCAGCAGTTAAACGCACACATGCGCACACACACACACTTGCTCACATGTAATATTGTTAGACCTCTGATTTAAACCTTACACTTGCTTTAAATTCTGATGAGCCTAAATTATAAAATGTAAAAAAAAAATGGCATGAATATGGGGTGGAAGTCTTTTGGTTTTGTTGTTGTTTTCATTTTTTTTTTTTATTGTCGTTTTTATTTATTTACTAATTAATTAATTTAAAAATCTTTACCAACGCAACATTTTATACTAAAGAAAATTCAAGTATTAGAGAATGTTAATTGCAATTAGTTAGTTTAAATTAATATCATTTGCACTGAACTTTAGAGTGCTTTTTAGGCACTGCTCTATTTTTAAGTAGTAATTTCACAAATATTTCTATTGTCTTTAATATGTACACAAGTAAACACAGCATGCAGTTTTTGAATAAGTTTTTTTATTATGAAGGGAAAACAAAATCCAAACCCACATAGCGTGTGTGAAAAAGTGTTTGCCCCCTAAACTTAACTGGTTGGGCCACCCTTAGCAGAAACAATTGCAATCAAGCGTTTGCGATAACTTGCAATGAGTCTGTGACAGCGCTGTGCAGGAATTTTGGCCCACTCATCTTGGCAGAATTGTTGTAATTCAGCCACATTGGAGGGTTTTTGAGCATGAACCGCTTTTTTAAGGTCATGTCACAGCATCTCAATAGGATTCAGGTCAGGACTTTGACTAGGCCACTCCAAAGTCTTCATTTTGTTTTTCTTCCGCCATTCAGAGTTGGATTTGCTGGTGTGTTTTGGATTATTGTCCTGCTGCAGAAACCAAGTTCGCTTCAGCTTGAGGTCACGAATAGATGGCCGAACAATGCCCTTCAGGATTTTTGGTAGACAGCAGATTTCATGGTTTCATTTATCACAGCAATTCTTCCAGGTCCAGACCATCACACTACCACCACCATATTTTACTGTTGGTATGATGTTCTTTTTCTGAAATGCTGTGTTACTTTTACGCCAGATGTAATGGGACACACACCTTCCAAAAAGTTCAACTTTTGTCTCGTCAGTCCACAGAGTATTTTCCCAAAAGTCTTGGGGATCATCAAGATGTGTTCTGGCAAAACTGAGACGAGCCTTTATGTTCTTTTTGCTCAGCAGCGGTTTTCGTCTTGGAGCTCTGCCATGCAGGCCATTTTTGCCCAGTCTCTTTCTTATGGTGGAGTCATGAACACTGACCTTAACTAAGGCAAGAGAGGCCTGCAGTTCTTTAGATGTTGTTGTAGGGTCTTTTGTGACCTCTTGAGTCGTCGCTGCGCTCTTGGGGTAATTTTGGTCGGTCGGCCACTCCTGGGAAGGTTCACCACTGTTCCATGTTTTCACCATTTGTGAATAATGACTCTCACTGTGGTTCACTGGAGTCCCAAAGCTTTAGAAATGGCTTTATAACCTTTTCCAGACTGATAGATCTCAATTACTTTCTTTCTCATTTGTTTCTGAATTTCTTTTGATCTCAACATGATGTGTAGCTTTTGAGGATCTTTTGGTCTACTTCACTTTGTCAGGCAGGTACTTTTTAAGTGATTTATTGATTGCGAACAGGTGTGGCAGTAATCAGGTTTGGGTGTGGCTAGAAAAAAAATGTGATAAACCACAGTTATGTTTTAACAGGGCCATGTGGGTTTTCCCTTCATAAAAAAAACTGTAATTTAAAAACTGCATGTTGTGTTTACTTGTGTTATCTTTGATATTTAAATTTGTTTGATGATCTGAAACATTAAAGTGTGACAAACATGCAAAAAATAAAATAAAAAATCAGGAAGGGGGCCAACACTTTTTCACACCACTGTAAACCTAGGATGTCTGGAGGGTGAGTAAATCGTGGGCTAATTTTCATTTTTGGGTAAACTAACCCTTTAATTGCACTGCTTCTTATACAGTATACAGACTTCACATCCCTTTTTCACACCCTTTTCACATCCTTTTCACATGGTAACATTTCCCGTAATGCATGGCTTGTTTTATTGTAGAACATATTAAACAGCTGAAATTGCTTCTTCTTTTTTTACCATGAACTTGAATTGCAATCACTAAACATGTTTGACGGCACTTTTAATGTTATGTGGTAAGCTATCTTCCATCTGAATCAAACAGTAGCACATTAAGTACAACATATGGTTTCTCTTGATTTTTATTCCTGTGTTTACTTCAAACCCCAAAATAAAATCAACCCTAAAATAAAATGAAAATGCAGCACGAGAGCATTTTCAAAGCCTTGGTCTCGTTTCAGACGGCTAATGGGCATGGGAACCGAGTTAAGCACGAATGCAGACTGAATGTGACCATACTCCATGAAGAGCGCAGTCATCTCTATTGTGACCTAAATTAACAGTAAAACATTCCCTTGTGCATTTAGCCATTAAGACTCAACGAAAGCGTGTAAGTGTCACGAAAAGAAGCAGGCCGCACGCTTGCCAGACCAAACGGCACAATCTCTAAATTAGCTTTACGTGACTGAGGCTCATATCTAGGAGAATAATTTATAGGGCCATAAATAAGTAATTGTGTCGAGTTTGAATGATTCAAGTTTGATATACAACATTGTAAAATATTTGGACACGAGCTGGTGGCAGATCGATGTTTGGCAAACAGATGTCAGTGAGGGTGGTCAGCGTAAAGGATGTCCGGTTGGTTTTTCAGGACCTGACGGATTCATGCATACAGAATACTGGCTGCCGGAGAATCAGACCAAACCCAAACATGGCCTTCACATTAAACACCAAATGATTCCCACAGCTTTCCATGTACTTCTTTGGCTTTTATTTTTGCGTTTTTTCTTTTCAAATCTCCTCAACCCCAAAGACTTCGTCCCACGTTCATTAAAAGACCAGAGATCCCCCACTTTCCTTCCTGCCTGTTTCTAATCTTCCTTCAACATCTTTTCTTTTAAGTGCAGATGTATCTAAATGTGTAATGATGTGTTTTACAGTTTATAGTAGCAATATACTTTTAGTCAAACAATATATAAGCACAGTTTTATGAATAAAACTGGGCTGAACTCATCAGTGTAAATATATTTAGCAGTTATGGCCCTCAGGACAGTCATAATGGGATCTAGTGTAAGGTGTAGTTTATGATGAATTGTGAAACTGCGCTGTGTGAAAACCAAGCGGTCGTAAATCCTGATGTGTAATTAAATATGACAAAAAATAATTTATCACTTCCATTGTTCACCCCTTTATTATTATTTTATCTACACTATATAAAAAGATTATTTGAGTATGTTGTACAAGAAAATGTTATTTCAGTTGTTTAACTTAAAAAAAAAAAAAATTGTTCAACTATCAAACTATTATTCTATAATTGTTGTAATATTTTTACATTTACAGTTGAAGTCAAAAGTTTACATAGGCATAAGAGCCGGGGGGTGAAAACTTATTGAATTGGAAGATCAGGGTAAATTTTACTTATTTTGTCTTCAGGGAAACATGTAAGTATCTTCTGTAGCTTCTGAAGGGCAGTACTAATTGGAAAAAATATGATATTTAGTCAAAATAAGAAAAATGTAAACATTTTCAATCTGTTCAAAAGTTTTCACGCCTGACTCTTAATGCATGTTTTTTCTTCTGGATCATCAGTGAGTGTTTGAACCTTCTGTAATAGTTGCATATGAGTTTCTCAGTTGTCCTCAGTGTGAAAAGATGGATCTATTTCTAAACAAAAAAAAAAAAAATCACAGCTGTGGATCATTCAGGTAACAACAAAGTATTAAGATATCAAGTGTATGTAAACTTTTGAACAGGGTCATTTTTATAAATTCAACCATTATTTTCTCTTGTGGACTATATGTAAATCACTTTAATGTGAAATATCTTATTCAAGTCAATACTAAATAAAATGTATGATCCCTCTTTTTTTGGTAAAAATAATTTACATTTTGCAGATTCTGCAAGGTGTTGTTATGGGATGACGTGCTGGACGGACGAGACGAGATAAACACTATATTTAATATATTCTTCAAGAAACAGACAGGAACATCCACACACTTAACGAATAACATCAAATAAAGACCGACAGTGTAATGAACTCAAAGACAGACTTATAAAGACAAACTAATCATTAAACACAGGTGACGGGGATCAGGACAAACGAGGGCAAAACCAAAGCAGACAGATCGACGGGGGGAGACAAGGGAGAAACCAAGTAGACAAATAGACAGAACTGTGACATTACGCCCCCCTCCGAATAGGCGCGTCCTCGCGCCGTAGAAAAAGGAAAACACAACAGGCAAGAAGGGCGGAAAAAAACAGAAAAAAAAAAATGAGTCCATGGAGGAGGCTTTGGCGGAGGATGCAACCCCAGGAGGGGGACCAAAACAAAAGTCCAAGTGGCAGAACAGACAGTCTAAGGGGGCGACGATGGTGGGAGGAGCCAGGGAGGAAACAGTAGGACCTCAGCAGGACCCAGACCGGAGCCATGATGATGGCCCACGGAGGAGCCGACGGAGAGAGGAGCCATGGTGGAGAACGGGCTGACGACCCCATGGGGCCGACCGACAGAGGCGGAGCAGCTGGCAGAGGAGGAGCCCGAGGCGCAGACGGAGAGCTGAAGATCCAGGGTGACGCCGAGGATCCGGAGGGCCAAGGCGGAACTGGAGGCTCTGGCGGCCGAGGCGGAGGCGGAGATCCGGAGGTCCGTGGCGGAGCCGGAGCGACAGAGTCCTGAGGGGACGGAGGTACGACGACTGACCAGGGCGGAGCCGGAGAGACGATGGAGCCCGGTGGAGCTGGTGGACCGACGGGTGACGATGAAGGTGAGGGCGCTGAGAGCCGTGGTGGAGCCGCAGGGTCGGAGGGCCGAGGCGGAGTCCTGGACTCGGAGGCTGGAGGCGGAGCAGAGGGATCCTCCAGCCGAGACGCCGATGGAAGCTGGCAGCCCCGCGGCGAGCCCACTGGTGTTGGGTGTTGGGCTGAGGGTGAGCTGAGGGGCTGTCAGGGGACAGCGGCGGCCAGGCAGACATGGATGTGGATGACAGAGGGTGGGTGGGAATTCCAGGCAGACAGGAAGATCAAGACAGAAGGATATTTCCGTGACGAAATCAATAAGATACCCAGAATCTTGCTCAAGCTCACCCCCAGTGGTGGTGCAGTGGGCAGGGCTCTCTATCGCCCTCTCTTGCTCCACGTCGTAATCCACTGTCACGGATGTTGTAGTCGGCTCTCGCACCTGGTCAGATGGGTCAGGCTCTGGCTCTGTCACTCTCGGCTCTGGCTCTCCATCTGCGGTGGGCTCGGGCTCAAACTCCGCTTGTCGGGGTGATGGTTGGCTGGGTTCTGGGTCGGGAATGGGGCTGACGTCCTTCTCGACGATGTCGATAGTCCATGACGATCCACAGGACGTCAGCACCCACTCAATGTACTCCGGCAGGCTCTTTTGAGGACCCTCCCCGGATAGCAGCGCCTTGGTGGTGGTATTCAGTCCGATGAAGTAGGACTTGCTGATGCTGCTATCCGGGAAGTTGGAATGTTCTGCCAGGAAAAGGAACTCACGTGTATGGTCCTCAAGAGAGCGTTCCCCCTGCCTCAGGAGGATGAGGAGAACAGTAGGGTCCATGATACAAAATCAAAAAACAAAACACTGAGAAAAAGACGGAAAAATAAACGCAGGGAAGGTGCCGGATATAAAACTGTTGTCGGTCGGTCTTTTCTGTTAAGGGATGACGTGCTGGACGGACGAGAGACGAGATAAACAATAAACACTATATTTAATATATTCTTCAAGAAACAGGCAGGAACGGGCAGGAACAGGCACACACGTAACGAATAACATCAAATAAAGACAGACAGTGTAATGAACTCAAAGACAGACTTATAAAGACAAACTAATCATTAAACACAGGTGACGGGGATCATGACAAACGAGGGCAAAACCAAAGCAGGCAGATCGACGGGGGGAGACAAAGGGAGAAACCAAGTAGACAAACAGACAGAACTGTGACAGGTGTATGTAAACTTTACTTATTTTGTTATTAAACACTAAATATATATCAGTTACTCTAATGTGTATGTAATTTATCTTTTTTTGTTTTGTATTTTCTGTTACTGTTTTGTGATTCCTAGATTCACTAGATTTACATTACGTTTTTTGAAATATAATATTAAATATATTAAAAGTAAACATTTATTTTGAATTACAATGTTTTAGTGATACTTTATGTACAGTTAATTTATAATGTAGTACAAAAGGTTTCAATTAAAGGCAGCACAGCAAATACTACATGCTTAATTCATTATTTTAATAATTATTTAATGAAATTACAGTAATGAAAGTAGGTTTTTAAGCATTTGGGAATTTGGAGGAGGGGGTGTTTAATTATCAAGAAATTATGTCACAGAAAAATCCTAAAAATAGATTTAATTATGTTTAAGCTATTATCTTTTTTTGTTTTTCTTGTAATATTAGGACGAAATATGACCTAGACAGGTTTAATCATTTAAAATCTGTTTTAGTTATATGACGGCAAAGCTCAGAAATTAAATGTTCAAAAAGTTCTATTAAATATATAAAATTGCATGAGGATGTCCCTCATAATAACATTCATTATAACATTCCGTTAGCATTTTATATGCAGTAAAACCTTCAACATTTCTCACATTATCAAAGTTTATTCGCTATAGTTTAGAAAATGGTAATTAAATAAGACAAGAACTCAAGAGTTCAACTGTGTCAGAACAAATTCATCTTGATAATCACAAATGAATTAGTCAAACCAAAATATATTCAGACACCTTCAACATTTCTCACATTATCACAGTTTATTCGCTATAGTTTAGAAAATGTTAATTAAATATGACAAGAACTCAAGAGTTCAACTGTGTTAGAACAATTTATCTTGATAATGTCAGATAACTTTGATAGAAAGGTATGTAACAAAACATGGTCAGGTCAAATGTCAAATCAAATTTTTGGTCATTTTGGGTAAAATATGTCACAGTTTACTTTATTTTGCTATCCTCACTTAAATAAGTGTACTATAGTTTCCTGCACCCACTAGTGAAAAAATAGCAAAAATTATATCTGGTGTCTAAATTAATTTTGGTTTGACTGTATACATTTTTGCAAACTTACAGTGTCCATGAATTTCCCTTAAAATAACAGTGAATTATTGTTTTAAATGAAGAGAAGTGACTTTTTTTTTTAGTTTTTTAAACACTAAGTACAATAACGTATGAATAAGATGTGTTTGTGTGTGTGTGTGTGTGTGTGTGTGTGTGTGTGTGTGTGTGTGTGTGTGTGTGTGTGTGTGTGTGTGTGTGTGTGTGTGTGTGTGTACTGGTATTCAAAATGTTATGAGGACCAAATGTCCCCACAAGTACAGTAATACCAGTACATTTTGACCTTTTAGGGACTTTTTTGGTCCCCATGAGGAAGCAAGCTTATAAATAATATACAGAATGAATCTAAAAATGTGTGAGAAGTACACTGTAAAATGTTTTCACCAGATTCAACTTAAAAACCTAAGTTCAGCAGCTGCCTTAAGATTTTAAGTTAAATCAGCTTAAACCTACCAGTCATTTTAACTTATTGCAATAAAAATGAATTGATATAACTTGTGAGTTAAAATGACTTAAGTTGATTTAACTTAAAATCTTAAGGCAGCTGCTAAACTTAAGTTTTTAATTTGAAACTGGTGAAAACTTTTTACAGTGTAGGTTTAGATGTAGGATTAGAGTAAAGGGAAAGAAAATACTGTTTGTAGAAAAACCATTAAGCCTATGGAATGAACCCATTATGATAGATATACCAGTGTGTGTGTGTGTGTGTGTGTGTGTGTGTGTGTGTGTGTGTGTGTGTGTGTTTCAATCTTTCACATCTTCGCTGTAAATATCAGCACATGAAAGCCGTGTCTGTATACAAGGTTTAAAAACATTTGCGGAAGAATGTGGCTGATATAGGAAAACAGCTGGTGGTATGTTAAAGTGTCTGGCAATATTTATGAGTGTTGCTCAAATAAGAAATTCAAGAAGTACAACTGTGGCAGCTGTGACATCAAAATGTCACAGCCACGGTCCTCTTCGGCCCGCACCTTGGAATTCACGAGTATCGCTTTCACTTTGGAAGCCAGGATCCATCTCTCTCCCAAACCTGGACTGACAGAACAGCAGCCCAGCGCCTCAGACTGCCACGGGACGGGCAGCTTGGGAAAAGAGATGTGGCACTTTAGCAGATCCTGACTTCTCGGGGCAGGTGCTGAGATGTCCTGTGGTGTGAGCGATGGAACAGGTCTAAGAACAGCACGGGGTCGAGTGAGAGTAATATTCATGTGCGTTAGAGCTGCTATAGTGTCGATAACAAGGCTTTAACTTCTACTCTGAATGAGTGGATTATTTTTTCATCTGTTTCCAGGAAATCAGATTAAAGACTGGCCCTTCGGATGCATTTAGAAATCCGGCTTTGAAATGGGTTTCTCTTTGAAAATACATTTCTCTATGATTTTAAACATCGCAGACAAAAATGTCTGTAAGGGCTGAAGCACTGTGGGATGTGTGTATTATAAATCGATGGCTAAAGATTTAAACAAAATGGTTGCAGTTCTCCCTTTGATCAAGGTTACGGCCTCATTCAAGAGTCAACAATATACATTTTCTTAAAAGTTTCTTTGCTGGTTTATGCTGGCCATTTGCTGGTTTATGCTGGTCCTTTGCTGGTTTATGCTGGCCATTTGCTGGTTTATGCTGGTCCTTGACCAGCAACATGACCAGCATAAACCAGCAAAGGACCAGCATTAACCAGCAAAGGACCAGCTAAAACCAGCATCCCAGCACCAAAACCTACCTAACCAGCATATGCTGTTTTTTTTTTTCAGCAGGGTTGGGGCAAAAAAGCCGCTAAATTGAACAAAAATACCCTTACACAGATAAATAAAATCTATTAGGTCTGTTGCTAACAAAGTGAAAAGAAGAAAGTGTCGATTGCGTCATTAAATTAAGATCTGGGCATGTTGCGCAATATTTACGCGTTTTTACAGTGTTGCGCATTATAACCAATCACACACGATGCTGTTGAGATTAGGAATGCAATGGCCAATCAGAGGCGTTCAGTTGAGTCATCGCTGAAACTCAGTTTTGATGAGTGTGTGTGCTAGCTGACTGAATTCCGCACCCTCTTGAATTCTCTCATCATAAACAACACAGCGCAGATGTACATACAATGTAAGTAACAATTTAATTTACAGTAAAGACAGCTTTTCTGATTATAATAATATTTTTGTTTCGTTTTTTTGGGAAGCACTTAAACTCGTGATAGGTCGAAGTTGGTGATAATGTTTTCCTTGCTTTCTGTATATAATTTATTAGCTGTTTAATAACTGTGGAAATGAAACATTTAATGATCAATTTCTGATGTTTTTATTAAGTTGTGATCATGTAAATTTAAATTCAGTCCTATTTACAATATTTTATTAGTCTATATGACATCCATACAGTTGAAGTCAAAAGTTTTCATACACCTTGCAGATCGCTGCAAAATGTTAATTGTTTTACCAAAATAAGTGGGATCATGCAAAATGCATGTTATTTTTTATTTAGTACTTAGATGAAAAAGTGATTTCACTTAAAATATGTTTACATATAGTCCAGAAGAGAAAATAATGAATTTATAAAAATGACCCATTCAAAAGTTTACATCCCCTTGATTCTTAATACTGTGTTGTTACCTGAATGATCCACAGCTGGATTTTTTTGTTTAGTGATAGTTGCTGAGTCCCTTGTTTGTCCTGAACAGTTAAACTGATGCTGTTCTTCAGGAAAATCCTTCAGGTCCCACAAATTATTTGCTTTTTCAGCATTTTTGTGTATTTGAACGCATTCCAACAATGACTGTATGATTTTGAGATCCATCTTTTCACACTGAGGACAACTGAGGGGCTCATATGCAACTATTACAGATGGTTCAAACATTCACTGATGCTCCAGAAGGAAAAACAATGCAGAGCCAGGGGTGTAAACTTTTGAACAGAATGAAAATGTGTACATTAAATCTTTTTTTATTATTATTTAGTACTGCAATTCAGAAGCTACAGAAGATACTTACATGTTTCCCAGAAGACAAAATAAGTTAAATTTACCCTAATCTTCAAATTGGACAAGGTTTTCACCCTACGACTCCTAATGCATGGTTTTTCTATCTGGAGCATCAGTGAGTGTTTAAACCTTCTGTAATAGTTGCATTGTCCTCAGTGTAAAAAGAGGAATCTCAAAATCATACAAAAATGCTGTGCAAAAATGTAAATGTCTTTTATGTGAAATATCTTATTCAGGTCAGTACTAAATAAAACATAACATGCATTTTGTGTGATCTTATTTATGATCCCTCTTATTTTGGTAAATAATTAACATTTTGCAAATTCTGCAAGGTGTATGTAAACTTTTGACTTCCACTTTATCTGGTTCCTGCCTAAAAAGACATTTATAGTTAATAGATTAGGCTGCTTTTAGCCTTACCCTGTAGTTGGTTCACCTTCCACCTATGCTAAGGATATTGACAAATTTGTGGATTTCAGCAGTGCAAAGGTCTTTTTAACATGACGTGATGTGACAAATGTCCCATGAGCCCTGACAATCCTATCAAACGCTGCTAGATGCTCATTGATATTCCTGATGCTCTCCCGTACCTAAGAGAGTTGTTGAATGTAACGTCAACTCAAGATTTCCACTGTCTTCCTGGTTTGGCAGTGTGGCAGAGATCTGAGGCCTCACATAGCAAATGCCGAAGCCACACTCCCAACCACCAATCACAAAGATTCAGATTCATGAAAGCCTCTTCTCCTGGCGACCAGATGTCTAATGCACTCTTCACCACAACATTTCTCCTGATTGCTTTGCCAAAACTCCTGCTATCCACTGCAGGCATTTCATACCATAATAGATATCTGTCACCTTCCCGAATCTCCAGATCCAGCAAGACTCACTTCCAGACCAAATAACTGTTTAAATGCTGTTCAATCTGGATTATTTGAAATCTCATTAACTCCAGCAAAGGCGTAGACGATGCATTGTAAATAAAATGTCTATACCACATGGTTTAGGTTGAAGCTATTTCCTGATTAGCATTTTTCACTCTCATTTTTGGTGCCATCAAATCAAGCTCATAGTGAAGATAATATGTCACAGATCTTTCTCATCTCTCGCTGTCACTCGATTTTTTATCCTTTTTAATGCATAAATAGGGCAATTTCTATGGAAATGGAGTTTTTATTCTCCTGAGAATCCTAGTTTAAAATGTATTTATTATAAAGGATGTTAACAAGATAACATGCACAAGAACATCAGGATTTTATGATACAACTATGAATATATAAAAAATATATAAAGAATATTTTAGATGCTGTGGTCAGTCTAGCCTATAGTGAAAATCTTTCGTTACTTCATTGCATGTTTATTGCAAAAATAGTTTAAATTTATATTAATGACAATTAGCTGATTTTTTTTTTTTTTTTTACCAAAAGTAAGACATAAGTAGATATTTATATGTAATTTATAGTCTTTTTCTTTGAAATATCGTTAATATACTGACAACTATTAATGGTAAATAAAAATATACACGACCAGTCAAAAGTTTTTGAACAGTAAGATTTATATTAAGTAAGATTTTTTGAAAGAAGTCTCTTCTGCTCAGTACAATTTTGAAATATGTTACTTAAATATTTATTTAAAATAACTGTTTTCTATTTGAATATATTTTAAAATGTAATTTGTTCCTGATCAAAGCTACATTTTCAGCATCATTACTCCAGGCTTCAGTGTCACATGATCCTTCAGAGATCACTCTAATATCCTGATTTAATGTTCAATAAATGTTTTTATTATTATTATTATAATTATCAATATTATCATCAATATTTAAAAGTTGAGTACATTTTTCAGAATTGAATCTGAAAATTGATCTGAAATAAAAAGCTTTTGTAACATTATACACTATACCACTCAAAAGCTTGAAGTCAGTATCTTTTACAATTAATAAATTATAGAAATTAATACTTTTATTTAGCTAGGATGCTTTAAATTGATAAAAAGTGATGATAAAGACAAAAAGATTTCTATTTGCTGTTCTAAATGCTTTCTATTCATCCAAAAAAAAAAAAACTGAAAAAGTTCTACTCAGCTATTTTCAACATAATAATAATAATAATAAATGTTTTTTAGCAGCAAATCAGAATATTACAATGATTTCTGAAGGATCATGTGACTGGAGTAATGATGCTAAAAATTCAGCTTTGAAATCACAGGAATTGTGCATTTTTGAATATATTCAAATACAAAACAATTATTTTAAATAGTAAAAATATTTCAAATATTTTCTGTTTTTGCTGTACTTTGGTTCAAATAAATGCAGGCTTGGTGAGCAGAAGAGACTTCTTTTATAACATTAAAATTCTTACAGTTCAAAAACTTTTGACTGGAAGTGTACTTTAATGTCCCTTTTATTTAAATTATGTCATGTCATGTACTTAAATATATTTGTAATCTCACATTTTAATTGTGAAGTTGCAGTTTTGTATAATAAATATTAAGTGTTTTATTTAAGTATTTTTACATGCCATCATAACCATATTACTGAGGTTTGAGTCCTCGTCGCTTAAGTTTAAAATCTCACAACTGACCTTTTTATTTCCTGAAAAGTAATTTACTCTTTTGAGTATTGTGGGAAAACTATCACCTGAGTGACATTTACTAAATGATCCACCACTAAACTCACTCCTTACCGAGAGTGAGTTCATCCCTGGAGCCCCGTTCATCTAATGAGGCAGCAAAATAAAGAAGTATTTGGGAAGTACGGCCCTCCAAATATTCACGGTTCAAAGCATTGGTGTCACCAGTGGCGGTAAATGAGACGGGCCAGCTGGGGCTGGGGTGGCTCCTATTGAGTGTAAGTGTTTCCTGAGGCAGTGAAAGACTCTTCCAGGTACACTGCAGTCTGCCGAGCTGATGAACCACATCGGGACCCGGCGGTTCCAGCCAAAATATTACAGACCGGGACCGGGGAACAAAGAGCTCTATTCAGTCCGTTCTGAAAGCGGTCGGTTTGTGAAAGTTTATTAAACCACTGATGTGATCTTTTAAAAGCTGGATCACTGATGTAATCCACTGTTAAGGATGAGCAAATTTACTTTTGACCTTTTCCGCTTCCTACTTGGTAGGAAGTTCAATAAATTTGATATCAGTGCATTGAGATAATGCTATTACGTATATATGTAACATATACTTTACTTTACAGTACGGGTCAATTCATATTTATAATTGGTCTGAGGAAAAAAAAAAAAAAAAAAAAAAACACACACCGGCCAGTTTTTTGAGAACGGTGCACATTCATCTTTTCCAGCGTCTTTCTGTTTTCATTTTTCATCTTATTTAATGCATTTGTTTAACAGTAACCTCTGAACAGAGGTGTTTATTGTCCTCTTGAAAGAATTAATAGGATGTAGTTTCATCCTTACAAAGCACAAACTCTCTGAAGATTTCAGTTGTGATTGTGCAAGCAAAAAAAGTGCTGAGTTTTCTCCATGCACTGCCTCTAACAAAATCTCAGCGAGTTATTCAATTGGACAAATAGCTTGATATAGCCATTGGGATGTTTAATCTTTTTATCTAGGCGTATTAATCATATTGTATACCGCTGTCAGTCCAGACTTTTTAAACTTAAGTGAAAATGGCAATTCAGCCAAAAATGCTGCTGTAACCATAAAATCATTCACTAAACAAATTCTAACTGACATGGTGTAGGCTATATGTATTAACCAACATAATAATATAATATAATAATCACTTAGTTCCATTTTCATGTCATTTTTGGTTGATTTAAGATTGTTTATGAGAAACTTGCAAGTTCCATGGGTTTTTATGATTTTCTTCTTAATAATATAATATCATAATATAATAATCACTATTCAATAAAACACACTTAGTTCAATTTTCATGTCATTTTTGGTTAATTGAGAAACATGGGATTCCATGGGTGTTTATGATTTTCTTTTAAATAATATAATATAATACAATATATTTTTTGTTGATCACGAGTTTCATTATTTAGTTATTTTGCAGAGAACATCTCAAAAACACTGTTATGATCTTTAGCATTTTAGCAGCTGATTATTGTATTACTATTACTCAACTGACTATAAGAACAGATATGATGTAATAAATATCATGTTTTGTTTGTAAAAATGTCAATTGACTAAAATAAACGAAATGAATGTTCATCTTTCTTCTTTTTACTAAAACATGAACAATCATCCGTTTATGGACATTAAGTATTAGTATAAGCCTACATTTTTTCCTAGTATATTCATATAAATTGTAAACTACAATCTTGATGTATAGACGAAAGGTACATACATATGACAACTACTCAAATAGCTATCTTTTAAAGTAACGTTAGATGGGTTGTTGTTGCTAAATGGATTACTTTAAGCATTTATTGGTGTTCTTACTCTTATTTGATCGACATCACACGTAAATCCAGAACTTGCAGAATATTTCATAGACAAAGAAGTTTTCGTGATTTTTTCCGGTGAAACTCATCGTCTTGCAGCTGCTTCAGTGTCGTGATGGTTGATTCAAACTCTTCTGTTGTAGTGCCATCTAGTGTCCTTCAGCACACAGTGACATGAAGACTACAAGACCTAAACTGCAAAAAGAGACTAGACTGCAAAAACATTCACTCAGGTATTATTTACCTGGGAAGATTTTTTCATTTAGTGTCCCATGGAAAAATACTAGCCTAGCACACAGTGCTAGTCTGTAAACAACACAGACGTTTCCTTTTTAAGTGACTCTTTAAACAGAACGATGTATCATTTTATATCCACCTTTTTCTTCCAAACGAACTGTTAAGCCTATTGGTGAGACTTCCGCTTCATTATGGCTATATGGAAATAACGAGACGAATAACAACGTGCAGTAAACGGTAAAACTTTTTGCGTTGCAAACCACTGTGTTCATAATTAAATGGTAAGACACACCAGTTTGCAATATCAAGCAGCAAAATTAGCTGTTTTGTAGGCTACAGCTAAAAATAGCTGGACGTGGATGAGACCAGAATCCAGACACCGATTCTGATGGTAAGATAAAGGTGTATATGTGCTGTGATTGACATAGACAGTTTACCTTTGACTCAGATGATTGAAAACGTGAAGGTCTAGAGGTCTCCTGTGAATATGACAAGGGTGCTCTCTGCTAACTTCAGCAGGAAATACTTCTAAATGTCTTTGTAGTCCTCAACATAATGATACTTCACTTCTATGACATTTCCTGTTCAATGATGTCCCACATGGACTTCTCTAAAATAGACTTCACTTTGAGGTCAAGTGAAAATAAGGGACATTTTTACAATGACATAGAATCACATGGGATGTTGTTTGTTCAAGGCTGTGTGTGTGTGTGTGTGTGTGTGTGTGTGTGTGTGTGTGTGTGTGTGTGTGTGTGTGTGTGTGTGTGTGTGTGTGTGTGTGTGTGTGTGTGTGTGTGTGTGTGTGTGTGTGTACCTGGTATTCATCACGTTGTGGGGACCAAATGTCCCCACAAGGATAGGAATACCAGTAGATTTTGACCTTGTGGGGACATTTCTCAGGTCCCCATGAGGAAACAGGCTTATAAATCATACACAATGAGTTTTTTTGATGAAGTAAAAGTGTGCACAATCTCCTGTGAGGGCTAGGTTTAGGTGTAGGGTAGGTGTAGGGCGATAGAAAGTACGGTTTGTACAGTATGAAAACCATTACGCCTATGGAATGTCCCCATAAAACATGTAAACCCAACATGTGTGTGTGTGTGTGTGTGTGTGTGTGTGTGTGTGTGTGTGTGTGTGTGTGTGTGTGTGTGTGTGTGTGTGTGTGTGTGTGTGTCAGGTTTTGCCTACATTATAGGGTCCAAATGTCCTTACTTAAACCTGAAAGTGCCTACATTTTGGGGATTCCCATTGGGAATCAACGATGCTCGCAAGGAAAATAATTTGATAAACATATTGAATAGTGCTGGGGTTTAGCAAATACAATAACCTGCATATTGTGTGTAAGATGTCCTCCTCACTAAAGCAGTGAAACAAACGTGTGTATGCGTTCACAGGTCTAATAATAGTGCTTTCTCCTTGAAAAATCAGGGCCTATATCCAGACATTGACTTGTACTTCAATTATATGTCAACAGATGGCAATGTTGTCCAATATGTTTAAATTTGCTTCTGATTTTCCTATAAAGACGTCCTGCTTTGACAATGTCCATTAATGCTATAGCTACCATCTCTTTATATGCAGCTTGAAATAAAACAATTATTACTTTTAAAAAAGAATAATTTATTCAAATAAGTACATTTCAAGTTTTAACAACAATTTTGAAAAAATAGATTATGGGATTGAAAAGGGCCTTGAAATGTCACGGAAACACTGTAGGCTGTTCTGTCTTTAAAAAAAAATCAACAACAGCTGACTTCTGTAGTCAGTATAAATATTTCTAGTTATGCTCAGTTATGTAATGTTTCATTAGCTAGAAATGGCTCTTTGTGCATTAAATACAACTTAAATAGAAAATTAGTTTTAAAAAAGTTTAGCAAGAGTCATGCAAATTCCCCAGGTAAAAAAAAAGTGCACTAAAATACACTTTATTTAAGTATACTTAGTACACTTTTCAGTAATGTACTAAAAGTGCTCTATTTTCGCACACTAATTTTGTACTTATTGTACTAAAAAATAGTATTAAGTATATGTTAAGATAAACTTAATACCATCTAAGTGTACTCAACTGTGCTATTTTGAGACACCATGAAATTGAACTAAAATGTGCTTTTAACATACTATATCTGTATTTAAAAATATATATTTAGTTACAACTAGAAATACACTTGAACCCTACTTTTAAACATTTATAAATATATTTATGACTAATTTAAAGTATAACAATAATATATTAAAAGAATATACAAAGTGTGAAAAAAGTGTGCTAAAATACAATTTAAGTACACTTAGTGCACTTCCCTAATGTACTTAAAGTGCTCTATTTTCGGGCACTGATTTTGTACTTAATATACTAAAAGTTATTCTTAAGTACTTCTTAAGATAAACTTAAGATCATCTAAGTGTACTCAACTGTGCTATTTTGAGACACCATGAAGATGAACTAAAACGTGCTTTTAACATACTATCTCAGCATTTCCAAAAATGTATTTTGTTACCACTTATAATAGAATTGAAACATATTTCATAAACCTTTAAATATACTAATTATACATAAAAAATAAACTTACTGATTATTTAAAATATAATAATAATATATAACAAATGTATACAAAGCGTATTTATAATGTATTGCCCACATATTTTTATTAATAAAAAATACACTTATTAATTATTTAAAATACATGAATAATATATAAAAAATGTATACAAAGCGTATTTATAATGTATTGCCCACATATTTTTATTAATAAAAAATACACTTATTAATTATTTAAAATACATAAATAATATATAAAAAATGTATACAAAGCATATTTATAATGTATTGCCCACATATTTTTATTAATAAAAAATACACTTATTAATTATTTAAAATACATGAATAATATATAAAAAATGTATACAAAGCGTATTTATAATGTATTGCCCAAATATTTTTATTAATAAAAAATACACTTGTTGATTATTTAAAATACATGAATAATATATAATAAATGTATACATAGCGTATTTATAATGTATTTTTTATTAATAAAAATATGTGGGCAAGACATTATAATTACGCTTTGTATAAATTTATTATATATAATTCATATTTTAATTAATTATTAAGTGTATTATAATGAATAAAAATGTATGGGCAATACATTATAAATACGTTGTCACGAAACGTGTAGGAAAGCAAAAAATAACGTCTTCAATAAAAAGTCTTCAATAAATCCTCAGGCAGAGTAACAATAGACAGGAATGGCGGGAGAAGACGTGCACACAACGAAGGAACATAGGTGTAACGCTTGTAGCCAGACAAAGAAACAAGGAAATCAAACAAACTTATAAAGGGGAGATAATTACAACAACAGGTGGAGGGGATCACACTAATGAGCAGGAAGACCAAAAAAGGGCATGGGAGAAACCAAACAGACAGTCCAATTGGGAAACACTGGGAAAAACCAAGACAAACAGTCCAAGGGCGTGACATACACTTTGTATACATTTATCATATATTATTCATGTATTTTAAATAATTAAGAAGTGTATTTTTTTTGTAATAAAAATATGTGGGAAACACATTATAAATACGCCTTGCATACATTTGTTATATATTTATGTATTTTAAATAATCAACAAGTGTATTTTTTATTGATAAAAATATGTGGGCAATACATTATAAATACGCTTTGTATACATTTGTTATATATTATTCATGTATTTTAAATAATCAGTAAGTTTATTTTTTATGTATAATTAGTATATTTAAAGGTTTATGAAATATGTTTCAATTCTATTAGAAGTGGTAGCAAAATACATTTTTTGGAAATGCTGAGATAGTATGTTAAAAGCACATTTTAGTTCATCTTCATGGTGTCTCAAAATAGCACAGTTGAGTACACTTAGATGATTTTAAGTTTATCTTAAGAAGTACTTAAGAATAACTTTTAGTATATTGAGTACAAAATTAGTTGCCGAAAATAGAGCACTTTAAGTACATTAGGGAAGTGCACTAAGTGTACTTAAATTGTATTTTAGCACACTTTTTTCACAATTTGTATATTATTTTAATATATTATTGCTATACTTTAAATTAGTCATAAATATATTTATAAATGTTCAAAAGTAGGGTTCAAGTGTATTTCTAGTTGTAACTAAATATATATATTTTTAAATACAGATATAGTATGTTAAAAGCACATTTTAGTTCAATTTCATGGTGTCTCAAAATAGCACAGTTGAGTACACTTAGATGGTATTAATTTTATCTTAACATATACTCAATACTATTTTTTAGTACAATAAGTACAAAATTAGTGCGCGAAAATAGAGCACTTTAAGTACATTAGAGAAGTGCACTAAGTGTACTTAAATTGTATTTTAGCACATTTTTTTCACAATTTGTATATTATTTTAATATATTATTGTTATACATTAAATTAGTCATAAATATATTTATAAATGTTTAAAATGAGGGTTCAAGTGTATTTCTAGTTGTAACTAAATCTGTTTTTTTAAATACAGATATAGTATGTTAAAAGCTCATTTTAGTTCAATTTCATGGTGTCTCAAAATAGCACAGTTGAGTACACTTAGATGGTATTAAGTTTATCTTAAAATATACTTAATACTATTTTTTAGTACAATAAGTACAAAATTAGTGCGCGAAAATAGAGCACTTTTAGTACATTACTGAAAAGTGTACTAAGTATACTTAAATAAAGTGTATTTTAGTGCACTTTTTTTTAACCTGGGAGAATTACCACACTCAAAATCAGTTTAAGTGTTAGTGCTAATAATGCATTCATATTAGGTGTACTTTAGTACAACTTTTGAGAAAATGTACTTCTACTACAATACATTACTAATAGATTTTTAATAAAATCAATTTAATATAACTTAAAATTACCACACTCAAAATCAATTTAAGTGTTAAGGCTTATAGTGCATTCATATTAAGTGTACTTAAGTACAATTTTGGGGGAAATGTACTTCTACTACAATACATTACTAATAGATTTTTAATAAAATCAATTTAATGTAACTTAAAATTACCACACTCAAAATCATTTTAAGTGTTAATGCTTATAGTGCATTCATATTAAGTGTACTTAAGTACAACTTTTGAGAAAATCTACTTCTACTACAATACATTACTAATAGATTTTTAATAAAATCAATTTAATGTAAACTTAAAATTACCACACTCAAAATCATTTTAAGTGTTAGTGCTAATAATGCATTCATATTAAGTGTACTTAAGTACAACTTTTGAGAAAATATACTTCTACTACAATACATTACTAATAGATTTTTTATATATTAACTTATTTTAAACTTAGGATTAGTATGTAAACAGTCTACTAATAATCAACTAATGTTTAAAGCATTTAAAGCACACTTTTGAAAAACACACTAATAAAACTCTTTTGCATGTTTTTTCTGTAGTATACTTTATTTTAGTACACTAAAAATTTATTTAAGTATTACTGGTATTTAGTATACTTTTTTCAAGTGTACTTAAGTCCTACTGAAGTATAAACATACTTTTAATTAGTGTATTCATAGTGTATAAACATCACACTTTTTTTAACACAAAAAAATAACAATGTACTAAAAATGTATTTGCGGGTATTTAAGTGTATTTTCATTGCATTTAAGTATATTTTTTTTTCACCTGGGTCAGTGTTCAACTCTTTTTAAGTTTCTCTTAATTATATGAAAATACAATAACATTGTTTTGCCTATATTGCATTTTTCTAGTAATATTCTTCCCCTTCAGTTTCTAGGCAACACATTTTCCTCTGAAAATACAGAGACACACCCAGATCCTAGAAACTGTGCCAACACCTGATACCTGTTCTGTTGACTCACGTCTTCAATATACACCTCATCACAAGAACAACCAGTTTCATTCTAATTAACTCCACAGTAACGGCTTATTAACTATGAGCAAATATTGGTAGTTAACATTTGACAGATTTCCAAATGGTTACTCATATCGTATTCTTGTTTTAAAGGAACTAGTTCAAATATTCTTGTGGGACTGGCTACTCCATCTGAATTAAGGTGCAGTCACATTAACGAAATAGTTCAATAGTGTAGCGATACATCCCTGATAGCACACGTACATCTCGGAGATGTCTATTTGACGTGTGTTTTCATCTGAAAGATGCATTTTTTTTCAGAGTGTTTGCTCTTCTGTCATACACAGGAAATAAACATTTATAAAATGTCTTTAAGAATTAGAATGTATGTAAAACTGACTTTTTAAAGATGTTTCTCAGATGTTTGTACACTGCAGATGCCATTTTTAACAGACATCGTGAAGATGTACTTGTGCTGTATGCACAGCTAAGAAGTCACTTTCAAGATTTCTGTTGGCATTCACATGACAAACTTTAATTCACTGCGAAATTGGCAGGGGGAAATCTCACGATCGTGAGAGTGTTCACCTTATTTTTCAACGCCAAATTAAGCCGTTTTCTGTTAATAAGCGAGACCTCCGGTTTATTAGCCGGTTTAGGGAAATAACAAGAAGAATAACAGCGTGCAGTAAACTTCAAAACTGTTTGCACTACAAACCTATGTGTTCATAATTAAGACAATACATTAAAATAATATTGTAAGACACACCAGTTTGCAATATTAAGCAGCAAAATTAGCTATTTTGTTCAGCTAAAAATAGCTGGAAGTGGAAGACACCAGAAGCCAGACCCATTAAATTTACAAATGGCTTCAGCCGCTCTTACTGAAATATAAAGTGGATACTAGCACCATAGTTTTTTGACTGGAATGAAGGAATAGAATATGTGCGTTCAATGAATACTTTTGTTTATAGTAGGCTAGTAGGGTATAAGTGGATTTAGCATGCATGTAAACTCTTGGATGTATTTTAAAGATGCTATGCCCTAAATTATAAATATTTCACATACTTTTGAATATTCAGCGTTTAGTTGATCCTAATAAGCGTTCATCATCGCAGTTGTAGACAGGGATCGTTTTTTAAAACGCAGAGAAAATGCAAGTGTAGACGAGGATTGGTTTCATTTTAAAACCCCATTGTAAAACGCACTAGTGTAAACAGGGCCTTAGTTTCCAGGCGGACTGTTAAAGAACGCAACACTTTTTTTGTATAATTTAACAAATGAAGCTCCTGAACAATGGTAAATGTGACTGCACCATTTGGGAGGCATTTTCATAAAAAGATTATTGTTCTGAAAACTGGTTTCAAAGTGCACGTTTTGGAAAACAATACCGTTATCATCTCATTGTAAACTTCAAAAACGTGAATTTGTAGGAATGTATGTGTGCAGAAGCATAGTGTTTCTTTACAAAGTGATATTGCCATCTACTGGCCTGGGATGCAAACACAGGGTTTTTATTTGTTTTCATGGATCCATGTACACGTTCTGACACTAGCTGCATTTAAATTACCCTTTAAATTACGCAAATTGAAATTGAAAATTGAAAATAGGGCTAATGGAAACGCAAAAAATTGCGCAAAAACTCACATATATTGCAAAAAAAAGTTTTTATGCTCACATGAGGTGGTTTTTCAGGCAATTCGAAAAATTAATATTTCACAAAACATTTCGCATCAGTCATATGTTCATTCTTTAATGTACATTTAACCTCCAAGAAACACTTCATACTTGGCCACTCTCAAGTATAAGGGGCTTTCCCTGCCGTTAATGCTTAGACCATTTACAATGCACACGTCTGCGGCTCTGACACGGACACCTGAGCTGGTCACGGCCACTCTAGTCAATGCTTGTGTCTACGACAGCCTTCTTCGATTAACTATAGCCAAACTCCGTCAAAATCCCATAAAATCTGTTGCCATGACTTGTCGCGAAAGGAAAATATAAGCTTTACTTGCATAAGGTTGGTTAATGGAAATGCCGTCATTTCGCAATACTTTTTAATCGACAATAAATAAAATATAACAAAATATCGCCAAAGTTTTGCGCAAATCTGTAATGAAACCACGCCTACTGTTTTCATAAACGCTTTTCCATTTTTAATACAGTCGGGTACATTTACACAACAACGATGTCTTGAAATGGAAAAGTTATCACTTTGTAGAGAAACAGGCATCTGCACACATATGCATTTCTATAATACATGCACATTTTATTTTATTTTTTTACAAATTCACATTTTTGAATTCACACAGAAATGGGTATCATTTTATAAAACTTTCACTTAAACCTCTTTCAGAAGTTTGCATTTTTAGGCCCCCAAAATGCTGTTGTTGTATAAATAAATGGCAAGAATTTTGTATAAATGCTCTCTTATGTGTACTTGCAGAAATCTTTCAGTAGGCCTTTGCTTGAAAATATAGGACATATTTAGTTAGTCTTATCTCTTAAAACAGAATGTTTGATTTTTAGCTCATATATTTGATTAATCTAAAACAGACAATAGGCTACATGCCAAATAATACTGAAAAGGAAAAAAACAGAAGTTAGTTAAATAAATTGCCATTTCAAAAATAGTGTGCCTTTTTCGACAATAATAAACACAAAATAAATTTACCTTTGATTACCTCTTATATAACTTATAACTTATATAACCTTTTGTGAAAACTTTATATAACCATTTGTATACCTTGTCACCCCCCTGCTTAGTCTTCATGGAGTCGTCCTTTTTTAATATTGTCTAAAAGTGCTTTGTGCCCTCATCAGACAGAGGTCAATGTCTGCAGTCAGTGTTTTCGTTCCTTGAGAGAACTTTCCCATAGTTTATTCTGCCAGCCTTGCCCTGCTATCTGAACCAAGGACAGCAACAGCAGCAAAGTCTTCTGATAGGGTTCTTCTTCTTATATCTCGCAGCCATTTTGAACTTCTCCTTTGTGACCGCTACATAGTCTTGCGTCTTCTCCACATTGGCTTGTATGTTCTCGATCTGGTGCCCTTGCTCTTCCACCAGCATGAACACATCTAGAAAGAGATCTCGCAGGTCCTTCATGTTGCTTTCCAGGTTCAGGAGCTCTTTGTGGCGTTGCTCAATCTCTGAGAGCTGCGTTCGGGTGATCTTTGCATCCACTATGATGTTCTCATTGAAGATCTCCCACTTGCCCTGCTCTAACATGTTATCCACCTCTTCTTCGGATACCTCACGACCTGATACCTCCAGCTGCCGGATGATAAACTGCTTGCATTTGTCCTGCTTGCTCAAGATGGCGTCATTGTGTTGGCGCATTACTTGCTGGAATTGCCGAAAGAGGGCAGCGTGTTGGGTCTTCTGGATACGGGATGCGGCGACATCCGGGCCCAGCTCGGCCTCGGTTCGCTTAGCCTGCTTGGAAAGAGCGTCCAACCTTTTATGCAGGCTCTCGGCCAGCAACTTGATGTCTCGCGTCATGCTGCTCTCCCTTTTCATGATGCTGAGGCGCCTGATGGTGGCCACAAAGTTTCTCTGCTGCTGGCTGAACTTATTGACTTCAGAGTTCAGCTCTGCAATGCTGTCACGAATGCTCTGAGCCTCCTTCAGGAAGATCTCCAGGAAGGGCTCTGACTCAAAGATCACGGCCTGCAGTCCTATCATCGAGGACGGGTCCATGTCCTCATCCTCCTCCTCTTTGTTGAAGGGGTTGTTGTCCACAGGCTTATCACTGGCCTTCATCCGCTGACGCAACTCCTCCATGCGGTCCTTCATGACTGCAGAGGCAGAAGACCTTGGTGGAGACCAGGTCAGATTTTCTCTTAGATTTGTGTGCTGTCTGTGTGGAAAATGTTCCTCTGCTTCTCATACTCTGTAAATAACCAGAGAATAGATATTGAGTTAACACACTTGTCAGTATTTCAGTGCACTATTTCATTAGTTCACTCCAGTATTAAAATTTCCTGATAATTTACATACACCCAATGTTATCCAAGAATCGCAAAGAAATTAAGGTTTTTGAGGAAAACATTCCAGGATTTTTCTCCATTTAGTTGACTTCAGTAGGAGCCAATGAGTTGAAGGTCCAAATTGCAGTTTCAATGCAGCTTCAAAGGGTTCTACATGACCCCAGCTGAGGAATAAGTTTCACGTCTAGTGAAACGATCTGTCATTTTCTAAAAAAAAATTAAACATTTATATACTTTTGAACCACAAATGCTCGTCTTGCACTAGCCCAACTTCACACATTACATGTGTGAAGTCGAGCTAGTGCTAGGCAAGCATTTGTGGTTCAAAAAGTATGCTTTTTTTTAGAAAATGACAAATTGTTTCACTAGATAAAACCCTTATTTCTCAACTGGGATTGTGTAGAGCCTTTGAAGCTGCATTGAAACTGCAATTCGGACCTTCAACCTGTTAACTCCTATTGAAGTCCACTATATGGAGAAAAATCCTGGAATGTTTTCCTCAAAAACCTTAATTTCTTTTAAGACATAAACATTTTGGATTACATGAAGGTGAGTAAATTACCAGGAAATTTTAATTCTGGAGTGAACTAATTCTTTAATTTTCTAAAAGGATAGTTTACCTGAAATGTTCCAAACCTGTATCCTATTGTTCTTTTTTAGAATTGTCTTCTTACAACCTGTTATTTTGGAATGGTTAATGTACTATTATGTTAAAAACTTTAATTCAGATTCAAATGTTAGTAATTTTGTTGTGTTTTTTATATGACGTTTTAGTTAGAGCTTATTTAGTTTTAACTTCTAGATTCTAGATTTAACGTTTCGATTTTATATTAACAGTGCATGTTTATTTTAAGTAATTATTTTTTAATGATTTTTGTTTTAGTTTTCATTAACAATAACCCTGTTGTTAGAACAACAGTTCATAGTGACCACACCTGTTCATCTTTAAAAATAAATAAATTAGGAAAATACATAGTCCATATGAAATATCCACTGCCATGTCACTGTCATATGACTTGTAATGTAGTGCAAGAGTCATATAGACTAAGATAAGCCTTCTTTAATGATTTTCTTGGTGATTTTTGGAATTTAACAGATCAACATTTGACAGAAACAACATCACAGAGCCCCTAAAGGGAAATAGCGATGCAAAAAAAAATCGATGAGATCAGAAAAAATGGTATAGCAATGGTTTTGTGTTTACTCGAAAATGTTTTTCATTCCCTGAAGAAACTTTCTATTTGATAACAAAGAATATAAAGTTTCTTGGGGGAAAGCAAGCACAAAAACAGAAATGTCATTTGAAAACTGAATTTGTACAAAATAATGAGAAAATATTGACAGCTTATGAGCTTCACTTGTATTCTGCATTTTAAGTATAGTATATTTTTTCTGTACATTTCTGTTTTTTTGTTTAAGCTTTTAAAATTTTTATTTCATATGCATATTTTTCATTCTTCATTTGCATTAGCAAAACATTTTTTAATTATTTTGATTATAGTTAACAATAACAACACTGGTGTGTGATCACATGTTTTTCTAGTAAAATCACAGACATCCTAGTTGATACTGAGTTACAGAAAACAGACTTCATTTGCCTCCAGTAAAGGTCACATTTTTGTCAGATGCTTTTCCATGCATTATGCCTTCAGCTGCAGCTCTTGTGTCAAAGGAAGGATTAAACCGAGGCTTTTATTCCAAACCTGTGCTGTATTCCCAGTCCACATATCACTGCTCCACATTCATCATGATCACTGTAATTTATAAAAGTCTGTTTTGACACTGTTCAGAACATGATATATTAGCATTCGCTGGAATCTGCTTCCAAATACTTCACTGACTGGCTTGCTTTATGAAAAGTAAGATGCATGCCTGCTTATGTTTTTATCCTTAGTCTAGCTGCCTGGACTGTGGTTTTGGAAAGTGAGCATAACGCCAAAGGGTGGGTATACCGAACTTGTCAGAGGAAAGTAAAATAGAGCACTCCAAATCACCGGCTATCCGGTTACTAGAGGGATTTCAAACAGGAAAGACTGCAGTTGCATGCGTGTGTGAGAACAGCCCACCCAACTCCTTAGGGAGAAAGCTTATGAATATAAGAGTGGCCTTTGTTTTCTGCAGGACATCCAGGAAGTCACACACACCTACCAATGCATTGCACAACACTCTCTAATCCAGTCTGCAGCTTATGTTGCTTTACTAAATTCGGATCAAACCGGGTCATATCAAATTGTAACTAGGTGCCTCTTTAGTCTATCAGAGTCGGTCTGCTTTCCATAAGAGCCATGAGTTTATGTTTTATTATATACTAGCTGATATGTTGATATGACATATGTATATATACATTAAAAGTGTTTATACAACAGTTCTTTCTGTTCCTTGAATCTGAATGGTTGATTAGAGTGTGATATTCGAGTGATAACAGAACTCCAACAGCCGTTTCACCGTTTGTATCACTCCGCTTCCGGTATTTCTCACAGCGAGTGTCGTGGTGGAAGACCAAATGTACTATAATTTGTAAAATAATACTATTTTGTGTCACGGAATGTAGTTTAAACAGTTTTTTTAGGTGAGAATCTACTTGTTCAGACTTCAAATATTTGGATATTTGAGCTCCAGCGGCTGAGAGCAGCCTCACCTTGGTCAGATCTTCTGGAATTTGCCATCGGTTCTGATGTATCTATAGTGGTTAAACACTGAGATTTGTTTGGGGTAAATCTAATGGGCATTCTTTGGTCTCGTCAATCTATTATTTCATCCAGATAGATTCCAAATATATATCTCATCATATTATATTTTATATAACAATGCTGTATATCAGAGCGCTGCCTTTGTACTTTTGACTGAATTGACTAGCAACTTTTATGATGGCTGTTGTTGTTTATTAAATATTATTATTCAATAAATAATATTTTATACAAATAATAGTAGTATTTAACAATAGTATTTGGTATTGGAAAACGGCGTGTGTTCATGATTGTGATAAGTTGCATTGTTCCGCCATAATGGCGACAAAAGTCAGTTTTAACGAGTCAGCAGTAAAGACTATTATTTTAAAAGAGACTGAAACTACAGAGACCTCAATGCTGTTTTAAACAAGAACGTTTTTTTTTTTTTACATTTAACAGCTTCAGCCAACAAATGCACTGAGCAGCAGTATCACCCTTAAAGGAGTAGTTCACTTTCAGAACAAAAATTGACAGATAATGTACTTTATATTTGTATATCTGCAAATATTGGCTGCAGCATTTGAACTGTGTGAGCCTGGTCCACGAAACTAATCATAAGCCTAAGGGTCAATTTCTTTGTTGAAATGAATCATTTGAAATGTATGTGATTTATGCTGATTAAATAAATAAGCTTTCCATTGATGTATGGTTTGTTAGGATAGGACAATATTTGGCTAAGGGACAACTATTTGAAGATCTAGAATCTGAGCGCGCGAAAAAATCGAAATATTGAGAAAATCACCTTTAAAGTTGTCCAAATGGGTTAGTTCTTAGCAATGCATATTACTAATCAAAAATGAAGTTTTGATATATTTACAGTAGGAAATGTACAAAATATCTTCATGGAACATGATCTTTACTTAATATCCTAAAGATTTTTGGCATAAAATGAAAATCTATGATTTCGACCCTTACAGTGTATTTTTGGCTATTGCTATTAATATACCCATTCTACTTAATACTGGTTTTGTGGTCCAGGCTCACATTTTATTTTGTCTTTCGACGATAATTTCAACTATATATCTGTATTTATCACACCATACGGTTGTAAAACTGCATTTTTGTAATCTGAGATAACAATCCATAAAGTTGCATATAAACCAGAGAGCACACAAATATATAAATTATAACAAACTAATACCATCTGTTTAATATTAACAGCATTTATATTTTATTCCTACTTGATAACAACAATTAATTTCTCTATTCTGTAGCTACATTTTCCATTGACCTGGAGAGGACTGAATATTTCTTAAATACCTCAATCCTGGATATCAAAATATCACGGTTTCTCAGTACTAAACTCTTACCTCTTAGTGCTTTTACTCCTTGGAAGGTTGGATATTGCTTCATTTTAAGTCAACACTTTATTCAGCCATGGACTTGTAAGCTCTAAACCGGACCTGTTGAAGCATTCAGGAAGTCCTTGGCATATCCTCAGCTCCCAGCGAAACAAATATGTGCTAGTGTGAGTTTTCCCTCTGCTCCACTGGTGTCAGTTATGTGTATCAAAGGAACACAACACAGACTCCTGGGAAATCTAGTCAAGCCAGTTTAAAACCACACCCCCAGTCACAGTTAGACATCTGTTTGACCAACAGACGTTTATATGCAGGAGAAGTGTGGGTGACGTGATTCAAACAGGCATTGAAAGAGCACATGCGGTGACCCAAGCGCTGCCCTCACCCTCGGCACCCGCTGTTGTTTATGAGACAACAATGAGCTCAGGAAACTTCTTAAATTATTATTGACAAAGCAGGCCTACATAGACGTGTCTATGTATAGATGTGTCGATTTTCAACCTCCATATTTTGTTTCCTCATCATTTCCACTTATTGTAGCACATTCATCTGAATCATGGGTAGTAAAATTAAGACAAATGTCATTGGCTGGTTTTGTTGTTTCATCATGTTATGGCAGAAGAGGGAGTATTAATATATTGGGGGTGTGACAGTTTGACAAACCTGTTCTGAAAGCGTTGAAGGTTAATGTTAGAAAGCCAACCGTGAGATAACCGTTATTTCTGTTTTCTTTAGCACTGTTTCTTGAGCAGCAAATCAGCATATTAGAATGATTTCTGAAGGATCATGTGACACTGAAGACTGGAGTAATGATGCTGAAAATTCAGCTTGGCATCACAGGAATAAATTATATTTTGAAATATATTCAAATAGAAAACAGCTATTTAAAATTGTAAAAACATTCCATAAATTTAGAGTTTTCTGTATTTTAACCAAAGGTAGAAATGGCTGCACAAATCCAAGCAAACTGTGGCCTTATTTGTTCTACGATTATAAATGATGATCTGCAATACAAACCTATCAGATTTCAGGTTTCTGTATGAACAGTAAAATTATGGCAGTCGGAAATCATTTGTTACCTCTTCTCTGAACTCCAAACAGACACAGTTGGCAACTTCCCATTGGATGAATCCTTTCTTCAGCTTTGGTCTGGTTTCAGACACTTCATCATCAGGGAAAGGGAAATCCTCCCAAACACTCGTCTAGCACTGACATTAAAATATATTCACGGCAACATTCAACAACATTATATTAAAAAAAAAGCGGTTCAAGACACAAGTCAATTCTCCATGACTTGATGAATGATGAAAGTATATTGCAGTTATGTGAGTGATGAAATTGCTAAGGACAGGCAAAACATGAGTCAGATACAGCACAACATTACATAGAAGTCAAAAGTTTAATCTGCAAAATGTTAATTTTACCAAAATAAGAAGGATCATACAAAATGCATGTTATTTTTTTATTTAGTACTGACTTGAATAAAATATTTTTAACATAAAAGATGGCTACATACAGTCCACATGAATGATAAAAAATAACCCCATTCAGAAGTTTTCATACTCTTGATTCTTAATACTGTGTTGTTACCTGAATGATCCACAGCTGTTTTTTTTTTGTTTAGTGATAGTTGTTCATGAGTCCCTTGTTTGTCCTGAACACTTAAACCGCTGTTTTTCAGACAAAAATCCTTCAGGTCCCACAAATTCTGTGGTTTTCAGCATTTTTGTGTATTTGAACCCTTTGACTGTATGATTTTGAGATCCATCTTTTCACACTGAGGACAACTGAGGGACTATTGTAACTATTACAAAAGGTTCAAACACTCACTGATGCTCCAGAACGAAAAAAATATACATAAAGAGCTGAAACTTTTTGAATTTGAAGATCAGGGTAAATTTAATTGATTTTGTCTTCTGGGAAACATGCTATGTTTCTGCTGTAGCTTCTGAAGAGAAGTACTAAATAAAAAAAAATGATATTTTGGCAAAATAATAAAAATTTACTCATCTCCATTCTGTTCAAAAGTTTTCACCCCTGGTTCTTAATGCACCGTTTTCCTTCTGGAGCATCAGTAAGCATCTGTAATAATAACTATTATTTCCTCTTGTGGACTATATGTAAAAGTCTTTTATGTGAAATATCTTATTCAGGTCAGTACTAAATAAAAAATAATGTATTTTGTATGATCTCTCTTGTTTTGCTAAAATAATGAACATTTTGCAGATTCTGCAAGGTGTGTGTAAACTTTTGATTTAAACTATCTCTGATACAGATTCTCTGACATGAAACAGCATTATTTAGATCTTGATTGAATATAATCTATGATTATTAAAACTGCTTAGAAATATGTGTATAATGAGGTGCTTTTCAAAAAGTTGAAAAGTTTTTGAAAAGGAAAGTTTTTAAAGTCACCGTTACTAAGTGTCTGAGTCTTCAAAACATAATAGTACAGGCCACATTTACCACATGAAACCCAACAAAATAAGACCTTTGTTTTAGTGTGTTTACTGAATTGAAATAAGAAAATATAAATGGTTGTTTTGTAGCAATGCAATAGATAAAACGTTTTGGGTTTTCTAAAGAACCTTACAGTTACAGGTCATTTTTATCTGGTGTATTGCGCCCTCTGCTGCTTTTAAAATTACAACAGTTTTCAGTTACAGGGTCTCCAAATCATGTGAACATAGATTTTTCAATTAAAAATGCTTCATGTTCATCCGATATTTTTATTTATTTATTTATTATTTATATCCATTTATTTATTTATTTATGAAGATGCCATGTAAAAAGCATGATAATGTACAGTCAGAAGAATATTTTTATCAAATAAACTTTTTTAGGCTAATACAGAACCCCATTATCCCATCATTGCTAAACATTAGAAGTGACCGTGTCAGATATGTGCAGGTATAATTAACCGGAGATCCTCTTCTTTATCATCTTTTGGTGGTCTTTCTCATTCTTCCACCACGGCTTGAGCTACAATGAAGAGACACAGGACTTCAGTTCAACTTGCTGTATATAAAAATATGTTTTTTGACAAAATGATCAGTATATAGGTGTTGTTTTATGACGGCTGCACTTCCAGATATAGCCCTCCACAAATATTGGCACCCTTGGTTAATATGAGCAGGCGGCTGTGAAAATAAATCTTTATCTTTTGATCTTTCATTCAAAAAAGTGCACAATTCTAACCTTTCATTGAAGTAAAACAATTGAAATTGGGGGAAACTCACATTAAATGTTTGTTTGTTTTTCCAATACATAAATTGGCACCCCTAGAAATTCTTATGAGCAAAATATCTCTAAAGTATAGTCCCATTCATATTTCAATTTTTTTAGCACACCAGGGTGACTATGAGCATGAAATTGTCCAGCCATGGCTTCCTGTTTCACAGGATTATAAATATGAGGAACACAAAGGCCAAATTCCCTTAATCATCAATCATCACGAGGAGCAAAACCAAGATTGTTGAGCTTCACAAAATGAAAAGTGGCTGTAAGACAAATAGCTAAACCATTGAAAATCCCCATTTCCACCATCAAATACAATTAAATAGTTCCAAATCTGCCTGGAAGAAGACGTGTGTCTGTATCATCCTAACACATGGTGAGGAGGTGTTTGAGTGGCCAAAGACTCTACTAGGATCACAGCTGGAGAACTGCAGAGATTCGTTCAATCTTGGGGTCAGAGAGCCTAATAAAAAACCAAACAGCCCCTACATCACCACATCTTGTTCAGGAGAGTTTCAAGAAAAATCCTCCTCGCTCATCCAAAAACAAACTCCAGTTTATTCAACTGTCAGACACGACTAGAACTTCAAATGGGACCTTCTATGGTCAGATGAAACTAAAAATAGAGCAGCAAACCCACCAGTTGAGTTTGGTGCAAACAGGGATAAAAAGTACCCCATGTCCACAGTTAACTATACTGCTAGGTCTTTAATGTTGTGGGCCTATTTTTCTGCCGGAGGTCCTGGACATCTTGTTCAGATACATGGCATCATAAATTCTGTTAGGATCTTGTTTGGAATCATTGATGGAACTTCCATCAGGACAATGATCCAAAACAAAAATCAAAATCAACACAAATATGTGTTACTGAGCACAAAACGAAGCGAAACGATGGCTGTCCCAGTTTATTGACCTGAACCCTATGGAAAATGAATAGGGTGAACTGGAGAGAAGAAGCACCAACATGGAGGATCTGGAGAGATTCTGTATGAAGGAATGGTCTCGGATCTCTTGTCAGATGTTCTCCAAACTCATCAGGCATTATAGGAGAAAACTCAAAGCTGTTCTTGGGAAAAGGATGTTGCAATAATTGGGTGCCAATAATTGTAGCCAACGTGAACTAGAGAAAAACATTATTTCAGAATGAGATTTTCACCCCACTTTCCATTGTTTTCTTCAATGAAATGCAGATTTATTTTCACAGCCACCTTTGCTCATATTTGCCAAGGATGTCAATACAGTGCCTTGCGAAAGTATTCATACCCCTGTTAAACTTTTTTAAATTACTTTTTTCCCACATCAATCTAAACTCCATGCACCATAATGACCAAGCAAAACCAATATCGTCACAACTTCAAACATTTATTAAAAATAAAACAACTATCCCTGGTGAAAAAAAAACAGCCTAGGCTGGTTGGCTGGTTTTAGCTGGTCAGCAGGCTGGTTTAGAGGGGTTTTGGCCACTTTTCCAGCCTGGCCAGGCTGGTGAGGCTGGTCTTAGCTGGTCAGGCTGGGAAACCACCAGCTAAAAATAGCCTAACCAGGCTAGCCAGGCTGAGAGACCAGCTAAAACCTGCTACTTCCAGCTTAAACCAGCTTAGACCAGCCAACCAGCCTAGGCAGGTTTTAGCTGTTTTTTTTTTCAGCAGGGATAAGAAGGACATTGCATAAGTATTCATACCCTTAACTCAGTACTTAGCTGAAGCAAGCTCTTCCCCAAATGTGTGGCTTGATGCAATCCTGTTTCTGAGCTCTACAGGCAGTTTTTACCTCAGGGCTTGGTTTTTGCTCTCATATGCATTTCCAGCTGTTAGACATTTTATTAAAAAGTGTGCCTTTCCAAATCATACCCATTCAATTGAATTTGCCACAGGTTAATGTCACTCAAAGTGTAGTAACATCTACAAGCAATATAAACGCTCCTGAGCTAAATTTAAACTGTCCCTGATAAGGGTTTGAATACTTGTGCAATGGAATCATTTAAGTTTTTTATTCTTAATAAATTTGCAAAGATGTCTAAAACCTGTTTTTTGTTTTGTCATTATGGTGTATGGAGTGTAAACTGATGTGGAAAAAAGTAATTTAAAGCAGTTTAACATAAGGCTGCAACATAAAATGTGGGGGAAAAATGAAGGGTATGAATACTTTCGCAAGGCACTGCACTAGTGGAGGGCACTGTATATTTCAAATGAGGATGCACTCATACTACTGTGTAAATGCAGGACATCATCAGTATGTTTAATCTTCAGAACTGGATATAGATGTACCTGAGGTGACAGAATCCTTCTCATTGGTCCAAACAGAAAGCCCGGTAACTGCCTTGGGTTTCCACTTCAAGGTGGTGGTTATGACAGTCTCATCTTCCTCTGCTTCCCCTTTTTCCTGCAGTGCAAAAATGTTACTGAGATTTTGCTTCAAACTTATTCATTATGCATAAGTTTTTGGACTTATTCTTATAGTTTGGGTACAACAAAGCTAAAATGATTGATCCCAAAATGTACTATGATCAGAAATGTAGTTCTTTTAATTATTTATACACTTATGCAGCAAAAAATAAAATGAACCCCTGGGGATTTTGCCCTGTTGTACCCTACTATTCATCTCTAACAGACGAAACATATTTTTTTTTAGTGTCTTGGTATGCTATTATGTATTCAGGTTTATCAAATTCTGTTCAGGTTCATTTGCTTGTAACAGGATTGAGATATATTTTATATACTTTTATCTACTGTAGGTAATAGTTGTCAATGTTTACTAGCATACCAAGCTGTCAAACTTCTGACACTCCAGTGAACTGCTTCATCCACTCGATGCTCTAAGGACATTCCACTACTGACTACAGTCTAATAAGGGAAAAAACACTGCATAAGACTGTTGTCTTCATGAGCCTCTGTCGGCATGCAGCAGGCAACAGGCAAACTGCACTACTGAGAGGCAGAAGGTTGCCATAAAACCTCATCTCCAAAAGCCAGAATGGCCATAGAGAGGATCTGGCCCTGATCACGGCGAGGAGAACGCAACTTCACGGCCTTCTCTTCTTTACTGGATGCTTCATCTAGTGCCAGCTGGAGTTTCAATAAAGGAAGTTCATTTTAAACAAGAAAATTACCACTGTGAACAATTAGTGCACTTAGAATACATTTAAAAAGAGGACTTAATACTGAAATAAGTGTGAATGGAATATTATATTTTTCAAACAATTAATTGCAATTAAATGAACATGTATTTTAGTTCAAATTTATGTTACCTGCAATTAGCCAAACTTAAGAGTGCTGTTAAGTTGAGTTGGACTTGAAATATGGATATAGTGTACTGCCGAATGTACTGACAAACATAACAAGCACTAAATAATGTCATTTTTATTGAAACTCATGTCAAGTATTTAAATATATCCATATTTAAATATACACTACCAATCAAGTTTTAACAGTAAGATTTTTAATGTTGTTTCTGCTCTCCAAGCCTGCATTTATTTGATCCACAGTACAGCAAATAATAACATATGTTAACTATTTAACTGTTTTCTATTTGAATATATTTTAAATGTAATTTATTCCTGTGATTTCAAAGATGAATTTTTAGCATCATTACTCCAGTCTTTGTTAAGAAAGTGTGCTCTCTTTACGTACACTTGAATTGCCTTTTATTTCATTAATATTATATTATCTGCATGTGTAGTTTTTTTCTTTTTATTCTATAAAATGAAGTGCACATCTTTTTCACAAGGGTATTTAAAACAGTTCTCATAACAAGGCATATATTAAGAAAACACTGGTAAGACTGAGATATTAAGTCAACTTGTAAACCATGAACAGACATACCTGTTCTAGCTGGAAATACTCTCCATGCTGCTCACACCCAATGTCAAACACATACTTCCCTGGACCAGAGGGCTACAAAAGAACAATTACAAGAACGAAAAGATCACTGTGTGAGAGAAGTGCAACTGCCTTGTTTTTTAAGGCTGAAGGTAATACAGAACATTTTAATACAGTGGTTTTGCTTTACCACCAGATCAGAACCACGAATGTAGATTATTACTTACATTATTACTGACAAAGTTGCCCTGATATCTGTGGTTCAGATGGATCAGTTCCCCGGTGGACTCCATCTTACCCATGATCCATGTGCCCATGTACTGAGAGCCTGTGTCGTGATGTGAATATGTACCCTGTCCATGTCTGAGAGAGAAACAGAGATATAGATACTTAATAAGCATGTTTTGCCATACCTTTTTAGTTGACCCGATGTTATGAATACATTTACAGCTAATATACATTTTGGATTACAGAATACATATTGGATTACTAGATTAGATCAGTGAGAAAGAGAGTTATTAAAAAAAATTAAAAATACCTTTGATGGTGCAGCCATTCACCGTCATATGTGTCTCCATTGGGGTATGTGTAAACACCATGACCCTGCCGCTGGTCATCCACCCAGCTTCCTGTGAAAGAAATATGACTGCATTGTAGAGTCACATTTTATACTGAAAAAGTCTGCGTCAAAAAGTCAGAGACCACTATTTATAACTATTTATTTCTACTTCAATACAATAATTTTAACCATAAATTATATTACCAGCATTACAATTAAAGGAAAACGGTGATATAAAAATTATTTTAATTATAATAAAGTATAAATATTTATAATACAATTTGTAACGTTAAAAATACATATGTAGAAATTAACATTAACATAGATTACTAAGTGTAAAAGCAATGTTATGTTATTGTTACTTTTATACAATTATAGTTTTAAATAATACATTGTTTAGCTTTCATTAATTTTTTTTTTTTTTTTTGCATTACTATTTTGGATTATCTTTTAAACTTTAATTTAAGTAATTTGTTACGTGCTGTTGGCTTTTTATCATTTTTATAATATATTTCTAAATGGTTTACCGTTTTAAATCATTTTTATTTCAGTTAGTTTTAGTTTTTACATTTGTTTGGGATTTATTTCAGTTGCCAAGGCAGCATTTCAAAATGATATTAGTGTTGTATTTTATTTTATTTTAGTTATATTTAATTAACAAATATTTTTTAATAGTTTAAATTATTTTTAATAGTTTTAGTTTTAGCTTAAGATACAACTCTGTGTGTCAAGTACATTGTTCATTGTTAGTTAATTATACCTAATGCATTAACTAACGTTAAAGGAGTAGTTCACTTTCAGAACAAAAATTTACAGATAATGTACTCACCCCTTTGTCATCCAAGATGTTCGTGTCTTTCTTTCTTCAGTCGTGAGGAAATTATGTTTTTTGAGGAATACATTTCAGGATTTCTCTCCATATAATTGCCCCCGAGTTTGAACTTCCAAAATGCAGCATCAAAGGGCTCTAGAAGATCACAGCCGAGGAAAGAAGGGTCCTTTTTTTTTATTTACAATTTGTATACATTTTAACCTCAAATGCTCATCTTGTCTAGCACTGTGTGTACTCAGTGTAGAGATTAAAAAGTACATAAATTGTAAATGTTTTCCCTCGGCTGGGATCATTTAGAGCCCTTTGAAGCTGCATTAAAACTGCATTTTGGAAGTTCAAACTCAGGGGCACCATAGAAGTCCATTATATGGAGAGAAATCCTGAAATGTTTTCCTTAAAAAACACAATTTCCTTACGACTGAAGAAAGAAAGACATGAACATCTTGGAAGACAAGGGAGTGAGTACATTATCTGTAAATATTTGTTCTGAAAGTGAACTACTCCTTTAACAGATGAAAGGATAGTGTGACAGATTTCCTCAACAAACAATTGAACCTAATAATACACATAATATAGACTCACCTTCATATTTGGAGCCATCTGGGTAATAAAACACACCCTGTCCATGTTTTAAATTCATGTACCATTCTCCAATGTACCTGGCCCCATTCTTGAACTTATATATCCCCTGATAAACAAACAACGTGAAGTGTATCGTATGTTTCCATTGTTTATGTGAACAGAAACTGCATAAACGGTTTAAGTCTTTTATTTAGCAAAGCTAATGAGTGTGTTTTATTATCAAAATGACCTGGCCACATCTCTTGCCGTTTTCATAAGCTCCTTGGTAAGTGTCTCCATTCGGCAGGACAGCTTTGCCCTGTCCATGTCTCTCTCCAGCTTCATTTCTGTCTCCCTCATACTCCTGCAACACACGCCAACTGTCATCCACTGTCAACTCACTGTCAATTCAACGTAACTGACAATAACTCACCCCCAGAGAGCCTTGCTCGTCGTCAAACTCTTCAGAGCCAATGTCTGACATGATAAACTAGAGTTTAATGAATAGAGAAGAGCGAACAATCCCAAAGGAAAACCGTCAGTTCAAGACTGTTTACCGTTACCATAGTAACGCGCGTGTCAAACACGCAAGCGCAAAGTGACTTTAAGCCCAGAACACGCTTACTTTAACAATAACAATACTTTATCGAAATTAACCACCACTTTTAAAGATGAAATTAACGTACATCTATCTATCTATCTATCTATCTATCTATCTATCTATCTATCTATCTATCTATCTATCTATCTATCTATCTATCTATCTATCTATCTATCTATCTATCTATCTATCTATTAATGAATAGTTAATGAAAGTGTTTTTTTCTTACACGTTAATATTTTTGAACCAGAAAAATAAAACTTTACTTTCACTTCACTATATTTTATTTTTAACTTGTGTTGTAAATGATATTTAGAATATTTTCTCTACAAAGTGTAAACTTACTAATTAATTAATTAATAATTAACTAACTCATTAATTTTATGTATTATTATTACTATTTAAATATCTTTTGAATAATATTATTATTATGTATTATAAATACTTGACTTTTATTTTGATAGGATTGTTGTAGCCCGTAATAAAAAAAAACTCGTGACTGACCAGATGACACAATTTGGCGAGTCACGTGATCAGTGTTCTCTAAAATAAGGATGTGGGACAGTCAGAAACAGTAATATAGACAGCTGCAAGTCAGACAGCACATTAGTGTTTCTGCAAACCTATGCTGATATGAACTATTTCGTTTACTTTGTTCACTTGGTGCTGCACTGTTGGATTGTGGAGTTGGTCGTTTCCAGCGTCAATGGAAAGCAGGTCTGGCCAGTGCCTTACAAGTAAGTTGCAGCAACATAAACCACAATCAAATGTGTTTACACTCACATTGACATGTAGGGACTAAATGTGTTTATATTGTTTCGTTTTCAGTCGACTGGTTTCAAATTACTTTGCAAATATGTTTTATTGATTCAGTGTCTTCAGTTAGTATATACAGTTGAGGTCAAAACTTTACACACACCTTGCAGAATCTGCAAAATGTTAATTATTTTAGCAAAATAAGAGGGATTATACAAAATGCATGTTTTTTTATTTAGTACTGACCTGAATAAGATTCAGTTTACATATAGTCCACAAGAGAAAATAATACTTGAATTTATAAAAATGATCCTATTCAAAAGTTTACATACACTTGATTCTTAATATTGTGCTGTTACTGAATGATCCACAGCTGTGTGTGTGTGTGTGTGTGTGTTTTTTTTTAATTGATAGTTGTTCATGAGTTCCTTGTTTGTCCTGAACAGTTAAACTGCCCGCTGTTCTTCAGAAAAAATCTTCAGGTCCCACAAATCCTTTGGTTTTTCAGCATTTTTGAGCATTTGAACCCTTTCCAACAATGACTGTATGATTTTGAGATCCAGAAGCTGAAGAAGATGAAAAAGATGGATCTCAAAATCATACAGTCATGGTTGGAAAGGGTTCAAATAGACAAAAATGCTGAAAAACCAAATAATTTGTGGGACCTGAAGGATTTTTCTGAAGAACAGCGGGCGGTTTAACTGTTCAGGACAAACAAGGGATTCAAAAACAACTATCACTAAACAAAAAAACACAGCTGTGGATCATTCAGGTAACGACAAGTATTAAGAGTAAAGTGTATGTAAACTTTTGAACTGTGATTTTTATAATTTATGTGGACTGTATGTAAACATCTTTTATGTAAAATGTCTTATTGAGGTCAGCACTAAATAAAAATGGAAATGAATCAAGTGTATGAAAACTTTTGAATGAGGTCATTTTGATAAATTCAACTATTATTTTCTCTTGTGGACTATATGTAAACATCTTATATGTGAGATATCTTATTGAAGTCAGTACTAAATAAAAAATATGCACTTTGTATGATCTCTCTTATTTTAGTAAAATAATTAACATTTTGCAGATTTTGTAAGGTGTATGTATACTTTTGACCTCAACTGTAAATATTAGTATAAAAGTACTTTGATGTCTTGAATGCGTACAGTTATATCTCCCATGGCATGAAGAAAATAAACTAATATTGATAATGTTGCATGACATCCACCAACTCATATTAACCCAAATCATATTTAATTTCTAGGCGAGTTGACAGTCGTCCAGATGTTGATCCCTTCTGCCAGGCTTTATACCCGTTCTGCCCGACCGGGGATCCAGACGGTCGGATACCCGTCATGACAGACTCCGATATCATCTCAGTGTTCAGACTGCAGACTCCGGTGTGGGAGTTCAAATATGGAGACGTTATGGGAAAGTTTGTAAGTGTGCGCACTGATTGAATATCAGACCGCTTCTCTGTAAAAGTTTATTCAGTTGAGTCTAATTGAGAGTTCTGCACTGTTCAGCATATCATGCATGATGCCATTGGCTTCGGAAGCGCGAAAACTGGAACAAACTTCACCATGGAGTGGTACGAACTGTTTCAGCTGGGGAACTGCACTTTTCCTCACGAGCGAGCAAGCGTGAGCGCGCCGTTCTGGTGTAATCAGGGAGCCGCGTGTCTCTATGAGGGCATCGATGACATTCACTGGAAACAGAACGGCACTCTGGAGAAAATAGGAGAGATTTCAGGTAAGGCTGGCATACACTCAGTTTACAGATTATTTCTGAGCAATGATATATAGTATTTGTCAAACGTTCGGAAACAAAAATTGTAATTTTGATGTAACAAAGAGCACTGCAATATTGAAGATACTTGGATGTAAACAACATCATGGATTGCATGGTTAATGTACTACTGAATACATTGTTCTGCTAATTTATGCTGTTTAAACTATGGGGAAAATGTTTGGAAGCTGTTAAATCATATAGAGAAGTAAGCAGGAAAGGGTCCAATATTCTGACAAACTAAAGTTAATCGGTGGTAAAGATACATACGAGCAGTTTCAATTAAGATATTAGTCTGAAATTTCACCTACCTGACCAGAAATGATAAGAACAAACATGAATGTTGTCAAGATTCTTGCTCTGGAAATCTGTTCAGTTTGGCCAACCACAACCACTGTTCCTCAGCTTTTTGCACTCTTCTCCTTAGTTTAACTTTTGGCAGTCTATAGTACTCCAAATGTTTTTCCTATTTAAAAAAAAATCTTAAACTGTTACTTTTCCCTTGAAAAATGATATAAACAATACTAAAAAAACTAGCTAGGTAACATTTAAAATAGAAACCATCGTGAACAATTGAGGTCAAAAGTTTACATCCCCCTTCCAGAATCTGCAAAATGTTACTTATTTTACTGAAATAAAAGGGATCATACAAAATGCATGTTATTTTTTATTTAGTACTGACCTGAATAAGATATTTCATAGGGGTGGGAGAAAAAATCGATTCTCCGATGCATCGCGATTCCCTCTTCAACGATTCTGAATCGATTCCTAATATTTCAGAATCGATTCTGAGCTTGTTTTTTTTTCCGCATATGGCACGTGTGCGGGCTAGAGACGCGGCTGACTTCATTGCACAGCATTTGCACTGTGAGACTCGTGCGCACTGCTTGACATTGTGTGCTTCCACCCGCCGTGTTTTACTTAAGTTATGCTTTCATTTCTGCCGTCTGGAATGCAGTACTATTAGATGCACTGACAGACTTTCGCGTGCGCTTTGTGTTTGTTCGTCCTAAAGCTCGATCGCAGATGCGGTTAAATGCACTTGCGTTTTCAAATAGTTTTAAACGAAACTGTACAGACAGTCAGTTATGTTTTTAGAGCAGGACAAACATCTGATATATCGAAATAGATCTGTGTATCAGTGGCGTTCCGTCCATATAAGCTGCTAATGCTCCGCATACCCAGGCTGTCAGAGAGAATGCGTTCACGTGTTAAATAATATAAACATGCTTATAAGTTGATCCCTTATTTGAGATAGAATCTTCCGGGCAAGCAGATTCTCCGCATCTTCCTCGACTCCTTAGAACTGATGCGCATTCTCTGTTTTTCTGTCATGCGTATGACTTTATTCGCGGGGTAAGCTGTCCGCGAAGCGCTCGCCCAAGCGGAAAAACGGGCTGTTGCTGCCAGATCCTGATTGCCGAAAATCATATTGTGTTTGATGCACAACTTACTCGACTAAGTCAAATGAAAAACAAAAACAAAAAAACATCCTAACTGTATATTATCATAATTTCTCAACAATTCAAAATGTGAAAGTCCACTGAAAAAAATAGCCTATATAAAATGTCTATAATTTTTTTTAAATAAATAATAATAAACAGGGAAAATAGGAAATATTAAAATATGATTTCGTCTCTGATTTTATTGGTTTCTAAATAATCTAAAAAGATATAATTATTTTTGGTATTACTGGTGGTTTTAGCACTAAGCATGGTTAAAAAAAAAAAGTCACCGTTCGCCACTGCTGTGCATTAGTTTGTTAAAGTAAAGCTGCCTGTCTATGATCTCATCAGTAATAATAAAACGGCAGTAATGCTGAGGAAAAAAGAAAAACTATTGTCTGTAAACTTTCAGATACCTAAAGAACACTTATTTTAAATAAGTAATTATTTTTTAAACTAAGGTACTTTTTAAAACAAACTAAAATTGGCACAAAATAAATTTGATATAAAACATATGAAAATGTAGCCATGTGCAGTACTATTGAAAACTAAGAATGTGAGCATCATGATATTTAGTTAATAATTAAAACAGTAATTAAATTAAATTGAATCTTGAAACCAGTGAAGATTGACACACCTACTTTTACAGAGATTTCAACTATAAACAAAAAGCATATAAACTGCAATTTTACATGTTTTTAAAATTGTAAAGTTGTATTTGCACAGCAGAAGAATTAATTGGGGAAAAAATGTAGATCAAGAATCGTTTTGGAATCGGATCGTGACTCCCAGAATCGGAATCGGATCGGATCGTGAAGTGCCTGAAGATTCCCACCCCTAATATTTCACATGCAAAATGTTTGCATATAGTAGAAAATAATAACAGAAGAGAAAATAATAGTTGAATTTATAAAAATGACCCTGTTCAAAAGTTTACATCCTCTTGATTCTTAATACTGTTGTTACCTGAATGATCCACAACTGTGTTTTTTGTTCAGTAATAGTTGTTCATGAGTCCCTTGTTTGTCCAGAACAGTTAAACTGCCTGCTGTTCTTCAGAAAAATCCTTCAGGTCCCACTAATTCTTTGGTTTTTCAGCATTTTTGTGAATTTGAACCCTTTTCAACAATGACTGTATGATTTTGAGATCCATCTTTTCACACTGAGGGCAACTGAGGGACTCATATATAACTATTACAGAAGATTCAAACACTCACTGATGCTTCAGAAGGAAAAACGATGCGTTAAGAGCTGGGGGTGAAAACTTTTGGACTGAATGGAAATTTGTACATTTTTCTTATTTTGCCTAAATATCATATTTGTTCATTTAGTACTGCCCTTCAGAGGCTACAGAAAATACTAACATGTTTCCCTGAAGACAAAACAACTTCAATATACCCTGATCTTCAAAATTCAAAAAGTTTTCACCCCTGGCTCTTAATGCATCATGTTTCTTTCTGGAGCATCAGTGAGCGTTTGAACCTTCTGTAATAGTTATATATGAGTCCCTCAGTTGTCCTCAGTGTGAAAAGATAGATCTCAAAATCATACAGTCATTGTTGGAAAGGGTTCAAATACACAAAAATGCTGAAAAACCAAAGAATTTGTGGGACTTGAAGGATTTTTCTGAAGAACAGCAGACAGTTTAACTGTTCAGGACAAGCAAGGGACTCATGAACAACAATCACTAAACAAACAAATAATTCAGGTAACAACACAGTATTAGGAATCAAGCCTATGTAAACAAATAACATGCGTTTTGTATAATCCCTCTTATTGTGGTAAAATAGTTAACATTTTGCAGATTCTGAAAGGGGGATGTAAACTTTGACCTCAACTCTAAGAATACTGGTGTAGTATAAAACTCACACATACTCATATATATTTTTTTTTTTTCTTATTGTTTTATTAGGTGAGATGTTCAATGAGATGGCTCGTTGGGTTCAGAAGGACAATGAAACGGGTGTTTATTATGAGACATGGACGGTAAAATCAGATTCTGGTCTAAACGCAACAACCTGGTTTGAATCGTACGACTGTTCCCAGTTTGTGCACCGCACATATAAGAAATTACTGGATATGGGGGCCGAACTCTCCAGCCAAACTCCAACATATTACACAAAGATATATCTCTACAGCGGAGAGCCAATCTATTTAGGAGACGACTCCATCTTCCAACAGTCTTCCACGAAAGATCTCGCCACAGACATCAAGAAGTTCTACCACTCGTTTCGCTCTCACCAGTCAGTCGTAGAAATGATCGAGAGCTTGTTGGAGGCCTTTGAAAAGATGGTCCTAGAGAAGACCTTCTATTTTTACTACAACTCTGAATACTGGAAGCTGCCGATGAAATATCCGTACATTAAAATAATTTATGAGGAGATTCTTTTACCGTAATCACCAAAACCTCTAATTATTTTTGGTACTAAATTACATTTTAAATGTTCTACTTCCATTCCAGATGAGTGTTATGAATTAATACTAATGCAAAAATGTGACCCTGGAACACAAAACCAGTCTTGGATAGCACAGGCATATTTGTAGCAATACATTGTATGGGTCAAAATGATTGATTGTTCTTTTAAGCCAAAAATCATTAGGATATTAAGTGAAGATCATGTTCCATGAAGATATTTTGTACAATTCCTACCGTAAATATGTCAACTTCATGTTTGATTAGTAATAAGCATTGCTAAGAACTTTATTTGGACAACTTTAAAGGTGATTTTCTCAACATTTTGTTTGTTTTGCACCATCAGATTCCAGATTTCAGCCAAATATGTCCTATCCTAACAAACCATACATTAAAGGAAAGCTTATTTGTGGAAAGCTTATTTTTCAGATTTCAGATGATGTATAAATCTCAATTTAACAACAATTTAAAAAGTGAATATTGTTGCCTTAATGTAAATGATTTGTAAAACATCCACACTATTTTTCACACAATGTTTATTTGCCCTTATTTCAATAAAAGACAATGTTATATTAATGTTTTTACAACACAAAAGAAATGTGATGCTTTCATGTTCGCAATACAAGCAATATGCTTCAGAAAAAAAATCGAATAAGCACGTGGTTTGATGCCAGTTGTACATTTTCCAATGCTCTGGTTTACTTCAAGTTCGTTTATTGCTCTTTAGTATGCGCTTCCAAGAAGTCAGTCTAACAAAAAGCTTTTTGTGTTTCCAATGGTCAAGATATGCACTTGTGAGTGTTTTAATTTGTATGTGAAGTACTAGGTTGTGGCTTGCCTTTTCGAATCATTTTCAAGAATATTTCACTTTCAGAAGCTGACAGAAATCTTGATTTACCTAAACAGCTTTAATTCTAGACAACGGGTGAAAAACGGGGGAAAAATACATGCTATTGACTTTTTATAAATGATATACGCATATAAATCAACAAGGAGGATCTCACTCAAAGCTAAACTATCAATACAAGCTGATTAATAATAATAATAATAATAATAATAAAAGTATATCAATAAATTACACTGATCAAATCTAATTACAAGGGTACAAAGATCCATCAAGGAGTCATTCCCACTCATCTGAAAGAGATCAGCTCGGATACACTTCTCAAACCTCCACAGACGGTGCCAGAGAAAGAAGTATTTCTATTTATATCAAACACACAGCATTTTATATACAGACACTTGGGACTTCCTTCTTAAGGAAAATGTTTTCACTGCTTCACTCCAATACTAGATCATATTGAACTGAAACGAAGGGGCGCATGCTAATGCAGTCAGATCTTGCATTGTATGCATATCCAGACTAATTCATTCATTACATGATCGTTTCCCATTCAATTGAAACATTCTTAAGGCAATCTAATAGAAACCAATCAATGCTTCATTGTGTCTCTAAATTCTTTTACGGTTGTGCTGCGAGTCAAACACTAGTCCTTTCATTTTCTTTCCTCTCTGACATACCTAAGATCTTAAAAAATATGCTGTTGTGTTAAATCTGCACCCTCTTTTAAATCTGCTACACCAAAATATAAGCGTAACTGCTTTCTACTCATTTCAATTTGGTATAAGGTGCATATTATTCACTATACATCTTTGTACAAAAGCACTGATTCCAAACCTATGTATAATACAAAATATAGTTCATTATCTACATAAACCAAAAGCGTGACCCTGATGTCTGTACGCTTTTTTTTAAAACCTTGTGTTATGGCTTTTCACGCCACTAGAAGGAGCTGCTGAAAAAAGAAACAGCTGATCTGTCAGTATAATCAAAACTACTGGGATGGGCTCCAACATAGACAAGCATTCTGGAAAATATATGGTTACTTGGTTAAACGCTTTTAACTAAATAGCACTGTTTGTGCTCTGATGGAAGAATGATTTTGGAAATTTGGTACTAAAAAAATGTTGAGCCACTAAAGGCAGCCGTTTAAACAGACAGACAGCAGGGCAGTGGGGAAATAGTGAAACATTTGCTGGGAAAACCAACTAAAGACAGAATAATGAACATCTGCGTCTACATAAAACAGCTTTCGGTTTCTTTTCTATATTAAACTCTTGTCTGCAAAACAATCTGAAAATGTAACATACAGTACTGTATATACATGGTATGGCATGTACAGCAGTTCTCTATTTAGTTTCATAAAGGAAAGCTTCCGAAAAGATGAATTAGTAAATCTTATTAAAAGTCCAGGTTATGTTGAACCTCAAAAATCAAAAATGCAAACTTATTGCACAAATACAGTTGAGGTCAAAAGTTTACACACACCTTATAGAATCTGCAAAATGTTAATTGATTATGATTATGAATACCTGTCCTTCAGAATCAGGTCCTACAAATTATTTGGTTTTTCGGCATATTTGTGTAGTTTAACTCTTTCCAACAATGATTGTATGATTTTGAGACGCATCTTTTCACACTGAGGGACTCATATGCAACTATTACAGAAGGTTCAAACGTTCACTGATGCTCCAGAAAGAAACATAATGCATTAAGAGTTTGGGGTTGAAAACTTTTGAACAAAATGAAGATGTGTATTTTTCTTTATTTTGACATTTAGAGTTTTCACCCCTCAACTTTTAATGCATCGTTTTTCCTTCTGAAGCATCAGTGAGTGTTTGAACCTTTTTAAATTGTTGTATATGAGTCCTTCAGATGTCCTCAGTCTGAAAAGATAGATCTCAAAATCATACAGTCACCGTTGGAAAGGGTTCAAATACACAAAAGGATTCTGCAAGGTGTATGTAAACTTTTAACCTCAACTGTAAGCTTAATTTTTTCTTTTGTATCATGATCTAAACGAAAATCTTTAGATCCTGGCGGTATTAGTGTATTATTTTGTAGCAATTACTTTATTACAGTCATGAGAATCTGATGGGATTAATAAGTCAAAAATAACTCAAAGAGATGATACTGAGAATGACAGGGAAAATGCATAATTGTTTTGGGGTTTTTTTCAATAATGTCACAAAGGCAAAAATGTTAATGGTTCTAAAATGGGCTTCATCTCTTTTTGATGTCAAATATAATTTAATATAATTAGCATTTTTTCGTGGTTTAATAAGGTGAAATGTTATGAGATTTTCATGAGACTCATTAAATGGAAATTTGCCACAACATGATCCACCCAAAAATGTAAACGCTGTCATTATTTACTCACCCTCATGTAATTTTACAAACCTGTGAGACTATTCTGGGAAACAGAAAGATATTTTTATCTGTTTTTAATTTGGTGTCAATACAATGGAAGTCAATGGTGACCAAAACTGTTTTCAACATGTTTCAAAACATCTTGTGTTTCACAGAAAAAAAAGATCATACATGTTTAAAAAAAACTTTAAGGGATAGTTCACCCAAAAACGAAAATTACCGCATGATTTACTCACCCTCAAGTCATCTTAGGTGTTTATGACTTTCTTCTTTCAGACGAAAACAATCAGTTATATTAAAAAAACATCCTGGTTCTTTAAAGCTTTATAATGGCAGTGAATGGCTGTTGAAATTTTAAAGTATTAAAGTATTTAATACGGATACAAAGTTCTAAACATGGATATTTTGTTACACAAACGCATTGATTTGCTTCAGAATGCCTTTATTAACCTCCTGTGGAGCACTTTTTATGATGGATGGATGCACTTTATTGGACTTCAAAATCTCAACAGCCATTCACTGCCATTATAAAGCTTGGAAGAGCCAGAACATTTTTTTATTAGAACTCTGATTGTATTCGTCTGAAAGAGGAAAGTCATGTACACCTAGAATGACTTGAGGGTGAGTAAATCATGGGGCAATTGTCATTTTTAGGTGAACTATACCTTTAGGAGTGAGTAAATGATGACAACATTATCATTTCCTTCACAACAGTCCACATTCGTTACAGCCGTGTGGGAATATACATCTCAAATCTATGTACAAACCTTGTGAAACTCACACAAAAAGACACTGAGTCCTGAAAAGTGTCCTAGACTGACTTTTTATGGTCTTCTGAACACAACAGATGAACATTTCACCAGGTGGGCATCATATCTGGAAACCAAACACGCCCAAGGTGCTTGGAAACCTCCCAGTGGATCTCATCCAGGCTGTATTTGTGATCTGGGATGAGCACTTCCTCCATGATGGACAGCTGAGACAGACGGCGGCCACACATCTTCACAAACTCCACGAAAGCACTGCAGGAGACCTCGCACTCTCCCAGTCCGATGGCCGAGAGGTGCTGGCAGCGTTCGGCGATACGAATCAGCTCTTCATCCAGCGGCCGCAGACCGTTGGCACACACCACCAGCTCCACCAAACGTGGGCAATTCATGCCGACGCGGCCCAGGACCTCTTTGCTGACCGAGCGGCCGAAGTAGAGGTGCGTAACGGGGATCTCGTCACGGAAAAAGGGCCCGAATTCATCCTCGTACAGGAAGAAGTACATGACCAGGTTGAATTTGGGTGAATGGCGCACCATGGCATCCCAGCTGCTCTTCTTGATGGTGTGGAACTGCTGGCCAGGGTTTTCGCTCACCACGTCTATGCGCAGATGCTCCAGGTGCACGTGCTTCTCAGAGGAGAGCGCCAGCAGGAGCTCGTCGCTCAGTAAGTGATAGTTGAGAGCCAGCTCTCTCAGACCGTGACACTGATCAGCGACGCAGAGGATACCTGAAACAACAGTAGACTGATGAGATACACCTGCACTAGGACACTGATATCCATGAAGTCTAAAGGACAGACACAGTTGTTTGATCTAATGAAGTGTCAACAACTGACAAAAGAAACATCAATATAAAGAGGACTGTCATTGTGATGTTTGTATCAGCTTTTCTTGACAGCACCCATTCACAGCAAAGGATCCATTGGTGAGCAAGTGATATAATGCTACTTTTGAAAATCTGTTCTGATCATGAAACTAAGTCATCTACATCTTGGATGCCTGAGGCCATCTGAGCAAATGCTCAGCAAATGTCATTTTTGGATGAACAATTTCTTTCATTTAGATTTTTCAGATTATTTAGAAATTAAAGGGATAGTTCACCCAAAAATGAAAATTTGATGTTTATCTGCTTTCCCCCAGGGCATCCAAGATGTAGGTGACTTTGTTTCTTCAGTAGAACACCAACGAAGATTTTTAACTCAAACCGTTGCAGTCTGTCAGTCATATAATGGTAGTCAATGTGACCCACGGCTTTGAGAGTCAAAAACAACAAACACAGACAAAACAAAATTAAACTCTGTGGTTTGTTACGATACATTGAGGTCTTGATACACCAAACAATCAGCCTGTGCAAGAAACTGAACAGTATTTCTATAATTTTTTACCTCTGATCCATCGCAATGTCTAACTGTCCTGAGCACGTTCACAGCAGCTGGCACGTGACACATCAATGTGCTCTGGCATAGTAGACACATGCGTGTATACGTCACTCATTGTGTACACCAGGGGTCACCAAACTTGATCCTGGAGGGCCGGTGTCCTGCAGAGTTTAGCTCCAACTTGCCTCAACACACCTGCCTGGAGGTTTTAAGTATACCTATTAAGACCTTGATTAGCTGGTTCAGGTGTGTTTGATTAGGGTTGGAGCTAAACTCTGTAGGATACCGGCCCTCCAGGACCGAGTGTGGTGACCCCTGGTGTACACAGTGCAGAAATTGTGTATTCGATGGCTACTCAAAATGGTAATTTTGACCGATTGAAAAAAGAAAAGATTACATTTGCTTGTGCGAACTCATCCAGGAGTGTTGACTTTTTTTTTAACTGACTCCCAACTTTTGAGCCTGAACGACTAAAGTTATGGTTGCTTGCTCTTCGTTCGGCGCCGACTGTTGTGAACGTGCTTAGAACAGTTGGACAGAGGTAAAAAAAAAAATACTGTTCAGTTTCTTGCACAGACTGATTGTTTGGTGTCTTAAGACCTCAATGTATCGTCACAAGCCGCAAGGTTTAATTTGATTTTGTCAGTGTATGTTTTTTTGACTCTCAAAGCCGTGAAGCCCATTGACTGCCATTATATTGCTGACAGACTGCAATGGTTTGAGTTAAAAAATCTTTGTTTGTCTTCTACTGAAGAAACAAAGTCACCTACATCTTGAATGCCATTGGAGTAAGCAGATAAACATCAAATTTTCATTTTGGGTGAACTATCCCTTTAACCTAAAATCAAAATTGTGTCTTGTTGTCTCATGTTGTTCCAAATCCATATGACTGACCTGCACTTTTTTTTTCCCCATTTAATGAAAGTGAATATGCACTGGCTGTCAAAATGGCATAAAAAGCCTATTCATATGACTCATGTGCTATATTTCAAGTAGTTGTATAAGGAACATACCTACATTAAAATGGTTATTCATTGAAAATCTTTACTTTTATTCAAAAAGAGGTACTGCAGCATTGAAATCTATGTTGACTGCATCTTAAAACACATGAGAATGGCTGTTTTTATGGCATGTCATATTTACCATAATTACTAGATGACGTCCTACTCGAAGCTGTTCAATCTCAGAAGTCAATTATTAAAGGATTAGTTCACTCCAGAATTAAAATTTCCTGATAATTTACTCACCCCTATTTGAAGAAAACATTCCAGGATTTTTTTCCCGTATAGTGGACTTCAATAGGGTTCAATGGGTTGAAGGTCCAAATTGCAGTTTCAACGCAGCTTAAAAAGACTACTCTACATGATCCCAGCCGAGAAATAAGAATCTTATCTAATGAAACGATCAGCCATTTTCTGAGAAAAGTATATACTACCTCACTCTACCAACCCACTGTTTACAAAGCAAATGTGCAAAGAAAGTCAAATGACCTTTACAAAAAAATGTAAAAGAATGATGTTAAACAAGAGAGTTTTTCGCCCTATTCTACCTTTTTGAACCGGAGTACACAGATGAAGAATTAACCGCATGTGATCCAACGTGATTATGTAATGTGTGAAGACACGCATCGCAGAACTAGTGCAAGATAAGCATTTGTGGTTAAAAAGTATATACATTTTCTTCAGAAAATTACCAATTGTTTCACTATTTCTCGGCTGGGATCGTGTAGAGCCCTTTGAAGCTGCACTGAAACTGCAATTTGGACCTTCAACCTTTGAGCCCCAATGAAGTCCACTATATGGAGATTTTTTTTTCTCAAAAACCTTTATTTCTTTTTGACTGAAGAAAGAAAGACTTGATGACATGGGGGTGAGTAAATTATCAGGAAACCGGATCAATACAGTTAGAGTATGTCAAAAAACTGCCATCCCATTTTCTTCTCCAACTTCTACCAACCCAGTTTTTACAAAGTGAACGCGCAAGAAGAGTCAAATGGCCTTTACCAAAAAAGGGTAAAACGGCAACGTAGGACGATTTTGAAGTTGGAGGAGAACATGAGATGGGTTTTCGACATACCCTAACTGTCTTGGAGTTCATGGAGAGCTAGACAAGACAAGCATTTAAGGTTTAAAATTATATCAACTGTCTTTTTTTTTATTAACAGATCGTTTCGCTAAATAAGACCCTTCTTACTCGGCTGGGATCATTTAGAGCCCTTTGAAGCTGCGTTTAAACTGCATTTTGGTTCAAACTTGGGGGCACTATTGAAGTCCACTATATGGAGAACACTCCTGAAAATTTTTACTCAAAAAACTATTTCTTAACAACTGAGGAAAGAAAAACATGAACATCGTCGATAACAAGGGGGTGAGTCAATTATCTGTACATTTTCTTCTTTAATATTGCTTGTCTCTTGAGTGCTCATATCTTCATCAGGACTACAATATTGCTATGAAAAATAATGCTTGAAAAAACATTCCATTCGCGATGCGTCTGCCATATTACTTGAGTAGACATTCTGTATCATAGTAACCACAGCACCTCAACTGAAAACACTGTGCTGCAATAGCGCTCTGAAGCGTTCAGATTTTTTTTTTTTTAGCAAACTGCCTTGTGTTTTCAGCTGGTGAAAAACACACGGCCTAAATGCAAATGCACCTAATGGTGTTTGCTGTCAGTGATTAACATTCATATACTCCATACGGCTTTTGTAATTTACTTCATAGGGATGAAATGATGCTCCCAGAGCCAGCTAAAAAAAAAAAAAAAAAAAAAAAAAAAAAAATGGGGGTAGGGTTTATATTGAACGTATTATATGTATGAGGGGAATTGACTGTCTTCAGAAAAATTTAGATGCCATTTCTTTTTCATCTTGCTTCCATACAATGCATATTATAGTAGTGTTTAACCCTTGTGCGACCTTATGGACATTTTTTCCTTTTTCAGTATTTTTTTTAATCGTTTTGCATGTCTTAATGCCAACTGCATAAATCCTGGCACAGGTGTGTATTTTTATTGGAATTGTAGTATTTTACCCTCATTTCCTTTAACTAATCTATGTTACATTATGTACAAAAAAAATTCCTATCAGGACCTTAAGGACAAAAATGTCCTCTTTAAAATCCATTAAAACTGCCATTTTCAATCCCAGAGCCATTTAACTATAAAATTATGCAATATTTGTTAATATGCTTTCATTCTGTTGGCAAGGCTTCAAAATTAACATTTTTACTATTTTTTTTTTTTTACAAGATAGTGCCATTTTTTCAAGTTTTAATACTCGTTTTATCCCTGTTTTCTGCTTATGCATATTAAAGTCTTTGGATAAATTATGCAGCTATAATTGAGTGGGTATGTCGGTATGGATGTCGGAGTGTGGGTTGTATGTGTGTCCTAAATAAAAATTTTGTGTTTTTGTGCGCACACCGGTAATGTTTGAGAGAGAAAAAATAGCTGGAATCTAATGGGAAAAGTTGGTACTGCACCGAAACAAAAACTAAATTTATTTATTTTAAGTTTTTTTTTTATTTTTATCAATTTCTGAGTTAATTATTTTCATGAACTTAAACCTCTATAACTTTTTTTGGTTTCAACTGCCAAGCTTCAAATCAAAATTTTATTATAGTTTTTCAACATGGACATTGTTGTCCTCTATGAACCTGTGTTTTAATATTTTTTAAATTGATGCACAAGGGTTAAGTGCAGCACTGCTTTGTTTACAGCAGTAACTAAGGAAACACTATATTGCCGCTGTTCCATAAGCGCCACCTGCTGTCAGAGAGTGAATCTGCATTCTCAATCAGCCTGTCAGCTTATATGTACAAACTAGGAAAGAGCACAGGCAAAGTCTTAGTTTGTTTATATCAGGGGTGCCCAACCCTGTTCCTGGAGATATATTATCCTACAGAATTCAGCTCCAACCCTGAACAAATACACCTGAACCAGCTAATTAATCTCTTAGGTAGCACTTGATCATTACAGACAGCTGTGTTGGAGCAGGGCTGGAACAAAAGTTTGCAGGTAGGCAGATCTCCAGGAACAAGGTTGAGCAGCCCTGGTTTATATGAACATATTTTTTTAGTTAGTTTTATTTACTATAAGTATTTAGGAATTCAATTTATTTTTGTTATACGACACATTTTGTCTGAGAAATAATAAAAGGACACATTTTCCATTTATAATTTGTCTTCAATCTGATTTTCATTAAAAACGAACTGTGAAACCAGTATTGTGAATCATATAGCATCATGATTCTGATTCCGATTCATTAGATAAATGTAGATGTGAATAAAGACTTTGCTTAATATTATACTGCTTTGTTGCTCTGTTTTGCACAAGTGATATAAATTTCTTTCCATGTACTGTTTTGTCGATTTGAAACTTGATAGCACCCGTCCCCATTCACTTTCACCATATGGAAAAAAGCGGTTAGGACATTGTTTCGACTTTAATTTTTAGCATCCATGTGAGACTGAAAGTCATGCAGATTTGGAACAAAATGAGGGCGAGTAAATTATTGGGTGAACTATCCCTTTGAAACCACAGGGAATCATGAGAAAGATGGGAAAGATTGGAAAAATCATGGAAAGATTAGTTTTTGTTTTTCTGTTACTTTCTATTTTTTGTCATACTGACTTGTTTCGTACATCTGCCTTCAGTAGGAGCTAATCAGGGCAGACTGTTTCACTGTATCTGTGGTACCATCAGTCAAATCAGAAAGAGTTGAATATATTGGTTTGTGCCCATTACAATAATTCCAGTACTCTCTATGAGGAGCAAAAAGGCAGTGCTTTTTCTTTCTCTTTTCTCTCTGAATATTTCAAAATGCAATTTATTCCTGTGATGCAAACCTGAATTTTCAGCATCATTACTCCAGTCTTCAGTGTCACATGATGCTTCAGAAATCATTCTAACAGCTGCCTTTTTAACTTCACTTTATGTTTCATAGTTTGTGTTTAAAAGTGTTTATCATTCCTTTGAATGTGAAACACACATTTAAAATGACTAATTTTAATATTAACATTTAACTTCTCAAATAAAAGTGTGCTCAAGCAATTGAATTTGGTATTAAGTATATTTCCTGGACTGGCCGGCATCCTAGAATCACAATTCCTCAAATAGCATCATATTCCAGCTGCAGATGAGTAATTTATACCTGCAGGAGAAACATGCGGGCAGCTGCTCATCTTTAACAGCTTGAGCGTGTCGCTGTTGTTGGCCACCAGGACCTTGAGCGAAGGATCGTCCACTGGCGTGTCATCAATTTTCAGAGACGAAAGAGACTTGGAGTTGACAAACACCACGGTTAGTGCAGAGATGAAGTGGGACTGAAGAGAGGAAACAATCAGACATCAGGATACAATCCAACCCATCATCCCAACACACAACTGAGCCATAATGCACGTCCTTATACCTTTGGTAGCTCCATGAAGCTCGGCCGTGCAGTGGAGATCAGCCCGAGAGTCTTTAGTGAGCAGTTGACCAGCTGAGACAGGATGTCACACGCAGCCTCCGCTGACTCTGTGCTGCTGTCCACCTGTGTACGCAAATCACACATGTTTAACATTAATTCACAACTGAACTACTGCGTTTTAGGTTTAGGTTGGAGTTTCTGATTTATTTATTGAAGGGATAGTTCACCCAAAAATACTCATCCTTACGTCGTTTCAAACTCGTAAGACCTTCGTTCATCTTCAGAACACAAATTAAAATATTTTTGCATAGACAACAACACAAATGACACATCCAAGACCCAGAAAAGTAGCAAGGAAAAAGTCATTATTTTTGTTTTCTTTGTGCACAAAAAGTATTCTCGTAGCTCATAAAATTACGGTTGAACCACTGATGTCACATGGACTATTTTATCAATGTCCTTACTACCTTTCTGGGCCTTGAACGTGTTAGTTGTGTTGCGGTCTATGGAAGGGCAGAAAGCGGTCAGATTTCATCAAAAATATCTTAATTTTCTTCTGAACGAAGGTCTTATGGGTTTGGAACAACATGAGGGCGAGTAATTCATGACAGAACTTTCCCTTTAATCTATATATCCACAACATATCTATCTTTTTTTTTTTCATTAGGTAAACTTATAATGCAATGAAATGCAATTTTAATGCCATGACAATTCTGTCATCATTTACTCATGATTTTTACTCATCATTAACCCACAAGATTTTCGTTCTTTGAAACAAATACATTTCTGATGAAGATTTCTGTCCCTCCACTGAAAGTCCATTCATGGCTTCAAAAAAAGTTGAATACATAGTAAAAGTAATCCATACTAAACTATTGAGTGGATTAATTTATGTCTGTATATTTATCATATTCACTGCATCTAACAAGTATTTCATCTAGATAAGCTCTACGCATGTTCGTTGATCAGTTTTTATATGTAAATAAAAGCCTCAATTAAATCTGTTTGTCGTATAAAGTGATTGAGTCTCTTTAGAAGGCTTGGTTTAAATCACTCGATTTATATGGTTTACTTTTACAATGTCTTTATGAACTTTTTGAGGCTACAAAATGTTAGTTGTGTGCACTTCTATGGATATAAGAGACATCGATTTCTCAAGTTTCGTTAAAATTATCTTCATTTGTATTTTGAAGATGAGCAAACGGCTTATACACTACCAGTCAAAAGTTTTTGAACAGTATGATTTTTAATGTTTTTTTAAAGATGTCTCTTCTGCTCACCAAACCGAAATGTATTTGATCACAGCAAAAACAGTCAAACTCTGAAATATTTTTACTATTTAAAATAACAGTTTTCTAGACATTTTTTGATTTTTATGTAATTTATTCTGGTGATTTCAAAGCTGAATTTTAAGCATCCTTACTCCTGTCACATGATCCTTCAGAAATCATCATAATATTTTGATTTGCTGCTAAAATTTTTTTTATAAATATTATTAAACAACTGAGCAAAATTTTTTCAGGTTTCTGAAAGGTGTCAGGATGAATAGAAAGTTCAGAAGAACAGCATTTAACTGAAACAGAAACTTCTGTAACATTATAAATGCCTTCATCATCACTTTTGATCAAATGTAAAGCATCCTTGCAAAATAAAAGTATTTGGATCCTTCTATTCATCAAAGAATCCTGAGAAAATGTACTCAGTTGCTTTAAATACTGATAACAATACAAAATGTTTCTTGAACAGCAAATCAGCATATTAGAATGTTTCTGAAGGATCATGTGGCACTGAAGACTGGAGTAATGATGCTGAAAATGTAGCTTTGATCACAGGAATAAATTACATTTTAAAAATATATTCTAATAGAAAGCAGTTCTTTGAAACAGTAAAAATATTTCACAATATTACTGCTTTTGCTGTATTTAGGATCAAATAAATGCAGGCTTGGTGAGCAGAAGAGACTTCTTTAAAAAACTTTTGACTGGTTTGGAACAAGTAAATAATGAGAGTTCACGTTTTTAAAGCAATATTTTACCCCAAAATGTAAATTTACGTACTACTAAGCTAAGCAAATCATGTTGTTTTAAGCCTTTATGACTATGCTGAACATAAGACATTTTCCAAGAATGTTTCAGTTGAACTGAAAAACTACAATGGAAGTCAATGGGAACCAAAACTGTTTGGTAACCAACATTCTTCAAAATCTCACTATTGTGCAGAATAAAAGGAAGTCACACAGGTTTGTAACAACAGAAATTTCATTTCTTGGTGAACTATTTCTTTAAGGTCAGCATGATTTGTGATCTGTAATGCGAAGCCAGCTGCTAACTGTCAACTTCCTTGTGAGCCTCTCACCTTGAAGCTGACGTACTGTAAATGATTGGAGTGCCTCTTTATGATTTGCTTTATTAGGTCAGGATGCGTGGCCTTCAGGTACGAGCTGGCAGGCTGGTTAAGCTCGAACTCAAAGCACCTCCACAGCTCGGGCATATGAAACGCCTGATTCCAGCCACGGCAAACCTGCGAGGCGAAGGCGCGATCAAGGAGCGGCAGGTACTGAAAGATGTGGAGCAGGATCTCCTGTGGTAGTCGAGCCCAGTTGGACAGCAGATCTCCAGAGTCCTCAGGCTGTTTGACTCTCTTGAAGGAGTCTGTCTGCCCCTCGCAAGACGAGGTGCTGTCCTCACGCTCTCTGCTCAACCTCCTTTTCATTCTTGGGGGCCTGAGAGAACTGTGGAGCATAAGAAGTGTAGTATAAACAGGCCTAGTGCAAACACACACATACAGTGGCAGATGTAAACATGCAGGGCATGTCTGAACACAGCTTGCATTATAAAACGAGTTCATTTTACACATTTAATAGATTTAAATAGCTTTGAACTCTCCTGGAAACAAGTTAAACTGCTTTAATGCAATAACAAATGAATTCCCGTTTTGCTCAAATCGTGTTTGAAGTTAGGTTAAACTCAGCCTGAAAAAGAATCAATCATTTAAATTAATATGCGCAACTGAACTGTTATAGATTCGATATTATCCATGGATAAACACTTTATTAACCTAATAAGCACATTGCACACATTTATTTAGTCACACAGACGGCGATTTAGTTAGATTAAGCCAACAACATCCGTACTGCGATTCCGCAAATCCCCAAATTACCTGTTTTGCGTGTTACTCATGTTGTCTCCGTTCAGCTCGCTCGCAAACAGTGAAAAAATAAGCAAAATCCTGTTAACTCGTCTGAATGTCAACCCGGACCGGAACCTGAACACATCAGAGCGCCGCAGAGCACACGCATTGGAGACGGATGAGGGTAAATTTGTGCCGTTGTATGTTGTTTTCTCCGCAGTCTGAGTGCGTACGTCTCGGCGATATTGCTGGTTGACCTACTTCTTGCTCCGCTCTGTACCGCGGGAGATTTTAGCGTCCCCGCCTCCCTCCTCCCAGCGCTGAAAATGGCGATGTTGTTGTTGTCGAGTCAGATGAGCGTGAGTAGCACTGGGCGGCTGCCTGCTGGTCTGTGATTGGACGCTTCCTCCAGGGGGCGCGCGGCGGCTCAGCAAGCGAGTAGCGTCTCGCTGCAGCCTGCGGTGGACATCCAACCCCGCCCACATCCAAGTGTGACGCCAGACGCTGCGCCCATGTTCAAACACGTCACACATCCAACATATTAAATAGTATATTAACACATATTAAAATAGTGATAATATGATTAGCAATGTTCACATTTGTGGACATATCTTTAGAGAATTAGATGAAAATGAAAATATGCTAAGTGTTCGTTTACAATAACAAAACTTACTTGTCCGTCTAAATCTGATCTTGTCTAAGCTATGTCAAAATCGATTATAATAAACGTGAATTTATGTCATTACACAAACAAATAGGGTAGGGTTTAAATGTTTTATTACCAATTACCATTTTCCTAACTTTAATCAACCAAAGCAAGCGTTTTACCGGCTGTTCGAATGTAATTAGTTCCATATGAAAGGTGACCTAGGTTTAATTTGTATTATTTAATACAAACTGTTTTGTTTACATCCCCGATACAACATACTTCCGCCATTCTTGCACATGCGTGCCGTACAACATCGGGATTCTTTTTTTTTTTTAAGAATAATTGGACATTACAAAAATATTGAAATAGAAATCCAGATACACAAAATACAAGCCTAATCTGTTTACAGTAATACAATATGTAATGAGATAAAATTAAAATAATAATAATAATAATAATAAAAAAACTAATACCATAGAGAGAAAAAATAAATAAATAAACGTATAAATAAAAAGTAAATAAATAAACAAAAATTAAATTAAAACCTAGAAACAACTAAACAATAGTTCAAATTTTCTTCCTTTTCCCTTACATATACAAAAATTATATTGTGGAAGCATAACCAGAAAAAAAGTTCTCCGTCCTTGCAAAATGTAAAAGTTAACAACGTACTCAATCATTTTACTTTTATGAGAATAAGTACAGATAACATCTTTTAAAGAAAGCATATAATTAACATTTCTTTGCAGAAATAGAAAGGTGCTAACATAGACTAAAAACTAAGAGACAATTCACAATTATAAAACAAATGACACAAGTCTTCCTCGTGTGTGTTACAGAAACTGCAGGTATTATCAATGTCCATGAATTTAGAAAGAGCTACTTTACATGGATAAATTCCGTGAAGTATTTTGAAATGCACCGCTTTAAGGCTACCGATGGGGAGGGGAGTCACACGGTGACGCATTGACGTGGGCGTGGTGTCTGACGTCACACATGGATGTGGGCGGGGTTGGATGTCCACCGCAGGCTGCAGCGAGCCCTACTTGCAGCAAGCTGGAGCCTTCATAGAGCTGTGTTCAGTTGTTTCTTCGCCTTTATACATTAATTAGTATACGCTTTTAATATGTCATTCTGATTATTAGTACGCGAGGGGCATACTAATAAAAAGTAGTCCAAGCATTCGCTAAAAACAAACCCTGTAGTGACAGACGAGAGTGAATGGTCAAGCCTTAAAAACTGGGAGAAAGGTAACATTGACCACGTGACAGTAACGTCGTCTATTTGTTAACAATGTAATAATGAAACTTAAGTAACGTCAGTAGACCGATGCTGTTGTTGTGCTTTTAAAATGCATTTAAATGCGCCATTTTAGACTTATTTTGTGGATCGTTTCGAAGTTAGGTGTGCTGTCTGTTTTTATTTATGTATGCATATTCATCTATTTATTTTGCAAACATTATACAAGACCGATTATGGCAAGCCGTTTTAACATTTTATCTATGAACCGTACTAGTATTTATTTTAGTGCTACTGGCAGAGGTGGGACCAAGTCATTGTTTTGCAAGTCACAAGTAAGTCTCGAGTCTTTGCATTCAAGTCCAGAGTCAAGACATACAAGTCCAAGTCAAGTTGCAAGTCCTCAACTTCAAGCTTCAAGACCTAAACAAGTCATTAATGCTTTTTGCCCAAATTAGTGTCTCTGTATTAATTACTACAGTAAATTTAAAAATAGCCAACTTCCTGTTTATTATAGCTAATCAGTGTAAATTAGAAAGTTGTCCGGCTTGGTGAGACCAATATACGTACCAAGTTTGGTGACTGTAGGCAAAACTAAGCCCCCAACTTTTGTCAAAAGGTGGTGCTATAGAGTGCCTCCTCCATGCCCATTTATGAGCTTTTGCCAGTGTCTAACTATCATTAATACTGATGTGTGTGTTGAGTTTCATGTTAACTATCAAGATGGCTGCCGTGGTGTGGAGCTCTCCAATTCTTTTACTGTTTTTGTTTGTTTGTTCTGTGTTTAGCCATTCTCTTAGTGTCAGTTTTACCAGAGATGAACTACTGGGGCCTCATTTATAAAACTTTCTTACGCACTGATTTGATCTTAGAGTGTTTGTACGATCAAATCCCCGTCAAAGTACAGATTTATAAAAACCGTCTTTGACGTGGAAAAGTACTTATCTCCACGTCAGATTCCAGCTTGGCGTACGACCGTTTCCTTGTGGTAATGCCTGGTATTGCAGATAGTTCAGCCTCACTATAATTTGATTTCTTGCGCTCCTTTTTACTTGCCATTGTCAGAGTTTTTGCTTTAGGAATGAGCTCATTTTATATGTTAATTAATTAAGCAGGGGCGTTTCTTACGGCGGAACATTCAGCTGCACACAATTCCACGATCATTTGTGATTTATAACCGAATGACTGGCGTACGCATGGATTTCGTGGTACGTTCGTTTTCTCTGAATCGCTCTTACGATCAAATCAGAAAAGTTCTTAGATAAAATCAAGGATGGTTTCTACGCAAGTCTTTATAAATGAGGCCCCTGGACAATCAAAGTTCTGTCTATGGACATCTTTTTTCTTCTTTCTTCTGTATATTTTTATTACCACTGTTATTTATAATTTATTGTATATTCTTTTTTTAATATTAGTGTTTTTTTATTACCTTAACTTTATGTGTGTCTGCACTATGTTTGTACTTTCTGTACTGGAAGCTCCTAACACCAAGACAAATTCCTTGTGTGTGTGAACACACTTGGCAATAAAGCTCTTTCTGATTCTGATTAGTCTATAGTAGGCATAATTATAAAAGATATAATAATTAGTGCTGTTTCATTGAGGAATTAATCAATGTTTGTGAACAAATATAGGCCTAAGTGAATGAATAATTTATTTTACATCCACGGTTTCATTTGTACAGGATTCAGTTATTTTAAAGAAAAATATTTAATAACTTGCTAATTCGTAATATTAGATGTTCATTTATCACCACCTACTTGAAGGATTACAAATTTAAGAATCTGTTAAAGATTTGTTGATCCTACATTGTATTTAACATTTATGGTAAATATGAGGACATCAGACAAATTACTCTCTCAAGCAAAGTTTGTAGCCAGAGCTTCCTACCAGCTCCTGTTCTCTTGCAGTTCCTGAACAGGTTTTGCAAGTTAAGTGTGAATTTTAAACTCAAGGTACAGCTTGCCTTTGTCTCTATGATAATGTGAAGGTATAGGCAATACTGTCAGACTGATTGGATTAGCACCTATGCCTTTGAATGACACTGTTATGATAATGAGATCAGGGCTGGGGGAACTCTGGTAATGGGTTGATTCCTGTATTGCATTTGCATGCTTTGTTTATATTGTCTCCACCTCTATGTAATCCTCCCCCTGGAAAGGTATATAAACTGTAATGTATATGCCTTAGTCAGACGAATTTTGATGACTGCAGCGATGAGCAGCTAGGATCTCAATAAAGAGAAACTTATGCTTCAAGATATCCAAAACGTCTCCTGGGGGGTGTTCCATAAAACAAGTTTACCAAATAAGTCAGGCTTATTTCAGTTAGTCTGACTTATTTTGAGCCAAATCAAGTGACAATAAGTCAGACTAACTGAAATAAGCCTGGCTTATTTGGTAAACTTGTTTTATGGAACACCCCCCTGGTCTCTGAAAGAAAAATTCACAACATACTGAAATAGACATATAGGTTTACTGACATGATTGTTGGGTATTATTTACAGTATTTACAAAACATTTATGGTACTTGATGCGTTGATACAGAACTTTTATAACAATAGTTATAATGTATTCAAATGTTAGATAAAAATAAAAAAACAGTGAATTGGCTTAAAAGACGAATTGGATGAGTTTTCTTATAGCTCTATTTTACTTTTAAGTTCTTATATAGACTATTCATTCATAATTATATCAGTGTGATCATACACTTCAGTAACAAGCCTATATATTTTTTTGGAGGTAGGCCATAAACGAGTTGCTGAGTCACAGGGTTGAAGTCCAAGTCAAGTCTCGAGCCATCAAATTTAGGACTCGAGTCCGAGTCATGTAACTCGAGTCCACAACTCTGGCTACTAGTAGTTTTTTTTTCCTTTCCATTAAGTACTAGTACTTATTGTTTTTAAAAGTTAGCACCTTTTCTTTTTAGTACGGTACAATGGGGCTAAAGGCACACCTTAGAAAAAAATTGCTTTTTCATTGTGCCCAAAATGTATGATTGCAGAAAAAAAAAAATATGTTTGTATTGAACATTTTTGGAGCCACGGATTTAGTGTGAAAATAAATCATACAAGTTGTTTACTTGGTTGTTTAAAAGTCTTATAAATTTGTGAGGTGGCAAGGGGGGCCTTTTACCCCATACATGGTATTAATGATCTAATGAATAAGTTCTAGTATCTAATAAAGAAGTATTAGTGTCTATTTAATAGGTACTAGTATCTAATACGAACTAGTATCATTTAAAAAGGTACTAGTACCTAAAAAATAAGCATTAATAGCTAATGAATAAGTACTAGTACGTAATGGAAAACATACTAAAAAAATAAGTACTAGTAGCATGAAAACAGATACTAGCACGGTTCATAGGTTAAATGTTAATGCGGCTTGCCATAGTCCGTTTAATAATTAGCTTGCACTACTTGCATTCAAAACAAGGGACGTTGAGGATGTTGTGATATTTGCGTATGAATTCCAACTGGCTGGCTTTCTCACATTCTGGATTATGATTGGTTTTCTCTAAAAAAACACTCACACAAACAGAGGGAAAACTGACGTGACAACGATAAGACGCCTCTGACGCGGCATTTATGCATAAACGAAAGCGAAATTTAAATGTACCCAAATAAACCTTAAGTTGCCTTGCAAATACTGGTACTCCAGGAATTAAACATGTTTAGACGGACTGTATTAAAAACCTCTGCCCATCTAAAGCGGCTTGCCAGCGTCTGGCAAGCGTCTCTGCTTTTTTACCTCTTGTCTCCACTTTAATTTTCGAGCTCGCATGATTCAGGAATGAACGAGAAACGAAAGAAAAGCACAAGACACTCCTTTTTTAATGTACCTTGCTGAACAGAGAACCCGGTTTATTATCACCATTCAGCTCCATCCACAGATAATAATAATACAAAGCAGATTCACAAGTTGCAATTTTTTGTCTTTTACAGCAGCTGTTTATCACACCCCCCACCCCAAACTTTCCTTCCTATATGCCTCCAAAACAACCACTAAATAGCCACAATTTCTAATATATCTCTTGTTTTGCCTCACATTCCTTTGATTTGGTGTGAAGACTGGCCCCAAGGAGTCGTATTCCTACAATACAAAAGCAGAACATACTCACCTTTGTTTTTTTTGTTTTTTTTAAATGACAGAAAGAAGGGTTTTTATACCACATCAGTGAGACAAAGGGGCAGACACCGCAGACAACAAGCCCCTGGATAACGCTCCGACTACAGAAATGATATCGCACTTGCCGGGGGGGAAAACACAACAGCGTGTGTATCACTGTAGAAAAATGTACAGTGGCTTTATTGACATACATTCCATATGTTTACATCTGCGAGGAGGCACACCCAGTATTGCACTTCATTAAAAGTTCTGGCTCAAAACATAACCCAGAATATCAAACGAAACTGAAGTGTAGAGAGTAGCAACGTCGGAATACACATATGAAGGGTTACTGTCATTATATACAAGATTAGATAAATCGTACACTATTTTCCTCCAGCGTCACATTCTAAAGTCCTCTTATAGCTTTTGAATCTTTAGCCGTCACACCATGATGCACTCCACAGTGAAGGAATACTGTACAGGATTACCAAAACAAAGTCAGTTTACATACAACAATAGAATCTTAAATTTGTATTCGAGAAGCTGAAATCATGGCCCGTCCGCATGGTCTCCGATTCCAAAATCCTCCATACATTGTTACACTTCAGTGGTCAGGAGGTGTGCAACGTTTATACAAGCCGCAGGGTTACAACGGCTGCATGCAAACACGTCACAACGGAATTTTTTTGTTTGTTCTTTTTTCATTCTTCAGCGTCTAAAGAGAGGGGGAGGATGCACCCTGGAGCACAGCGGCCCGTCACAGCCCCCTCAGAATGGGACGTCCGGTGTATCTGCTCTCAGGCTGTGCTGAAGAGGGAGTCGGCCGCCACAGGAGGGTGAATAATATATATAGAGATCATTACGGGACCCTGGCGATTAGAAGGTATGGGCATTTCTACACACGCCGCAGCCCAGAGCGAACTCCTCTCCGGTGGGAGGATGAACCACATGCAGGGGACACTCGCTGCCTTCTAACTGTTTTCCTTTTGGTCCTGTGAGGGAAAAATGAAGAAGTTGGTTTAGGAAGTTCAATAACAGCTTATAATTCAATGAGGGTGGATGATACGTGAGTTTCAGACAGACTGAAAATGGTGGAGAGACTTGTATGAAATTGTATGAAGTGTTGTACCAGCAGGACAATGAGGCAGCTCTTCTTTGGGGACGCTGGTCATCCTCTGGAAATCGTCATGACAGGCGTTGCAGAAATGCGTCGTCCCAAAACAGAAGAACACCGCCACAGAACAACAGTAACGACATTTATACTCCAGGAAATCTGTCCCGTGTTTAGAGCACATCTGCAACAGAAGAAAGAGAACCAAACAAACTCATTCCAAATGAGCACATTCCTTGAAAACATTTCACTTTCTCTGTTTTGCTGCGACTTGCCATCACTTTTTTGAAAAATCACTTTTATAATGCAAAAAGCATTAGGGATGAAATTTAATGGGTAAACATTTTTTTTTTTTTTACATATATATATATTTTTAAATCAAATTTACCCACTCTACCAGTTAGATGTTTTTGAACAGTAAGATTTGTTTTCTAAAGAAGTCTTTGCTCACCAAGCCTGCATTTATTTGATCCAAAGTACAGCAAAAACAGTACAATTATGAAATATTTTTAGTATTTAAAATTACTGTTTTCTATTTGAATATATTTAAATTTTAAATTATTCCTGTGACCAAAAATTTGCAATATTTTTAAATTGATTTTTAAGTGAAATTATTTACTTACACTACCAGTCAAAAGTTTTTGAACCGTAAGATTTGTTTTTTTAAAGAAGTCTCTTCTGCTCACCAAGCCTGCATTTATATGAAAGAGTTATTTTAAATACTAGAAATATTTCAACATTTTAACGTTTTCTATTTGAATATATTTTAAAAAGTTATTTATTCCTGTGACCAAAGCTTTTTCTAAATTTTTAATATTTTTTAAATTATTTTTTTAAGTAAAATTATTTACTTACACTACCAGTCAAAAGTTTTTGAACAGTAAGTTTTTTTTTTAAAGAAGTCACTTTTGCTCACCAAGCCTGCATTTATTTTAAATATTTCTAGTATTTAAAAGAACTGTTTTATATTTGAATAGATTTTAAATAATTTCACTTAAATATTCATTCCTGTGACCAAAGCTTTTTTTTTTCATTTTTAATATTTTTTTAAATAATTTAAGTAAAATTTTTTACTTACACTACCAGTCAAAAGTTTTTGAACAGTAAGATTTTTTTTAAAGAAGTCTCTTTGAAATATTACTAGTATTTAAAATAACTCTTTTCTATTTGAATAGATTTTAAAATGTAATTTATTCCTGTGATCAAAGCTAAATTTTTAGCATCATTACTCCAGTCTTCAGTGTCACATTATCCTTCAGAAACCATTCTAATTTGCTGTTCAAGAAACATTATTATTATTATCATCATCAATGTTTAAAACATCCAAGTACTTCTATTTTTCAGAATTCTTTGATGAACAGAAAGATCCTCTGCTGAACGTTCTATTCATCAAAGAAACCTAAAAAAAATTATACTCCGCTGCTTTTAACATAATAATAAATGTTTTATGAACAGCAAATCAGAATATGAGAATGATTTCTGAAGGATCATGTGACTGGAGTAATGATGCTAAAATTCAGCTTTGAAATCAGGAATAAATTACTTTTTAAAATATATTCAAATAGAAATAGTCGTTTTAAATAGTAAAAATATTTTAAAATGTTACTGTTTTTGCTGTACTTTAAAGAGACTTCTTTAAAAAAAAAACATTCAAAATCTTACTATTCAAAAACTTTTGACTGGTAGTGTAGATGTGAAATACATTGTGAAATACACCGTGCTCGAACGGTTTCATGAGATTCACCCATGAACTTGAAAAACCATTAAGCTGATTGAAAACAGACCGGCTGATAATGCAGCCATGACTGAGCCATTGTATCACACTCATCTCCCAAGTAAATATTTAAATTTGTCAAACTAAATCATTAGGATGCGCAGACCTCACAAATGTTAATGTGGAACAATCACTGGCTGAAGTATAATAGAGCACTTTTTTCTATGCCAACACAGAAGTTTGCATCGCCCTGGTTTTCTCAACAAAAGTCAATAGGTTCTTTCCACTGGCTTTTGAATTACTGCAGTAAACAAGTAAACAAAAGTCTGATTCTTACACAACAATCTTCACAAATGAACTTCTAAAGGCAATCACCAGAGGGACAAAGCTAAAGTTAGGCTATAAACAATAAGCTTTCAGTCTTTCAGTCAGAAGCACGAGTATCAACACAAGTCTGTAGAGTAGAATTTTTCTATTCAGTCTGATGTTTAACGTCCCCTGACAACATTTGGACTTCAATTTAGTCACTTATTAGAAACAGCCTTTTTAAAAAACAACAACAAAAAAAAAAAACATAAAAGCTTAAAAAAAATTGTGTGTGGGGTATTACTGATGTGTTTTATGGTGTAGAATAAAACTTGAAAATATCTTTAACCACAAATCTTATTTTAGGCATTTAACCAAAAGCTCACTGACGTTTGGTTAAATGACAACAGAACTGTTTTCTGGGTATACGGACCTTCTTTTGCAGCAGTCTATTGTGTTAAAGGGGACATTGGGGACTCTTTAAATGATAAGCTACTGCTCACCCCGCCCCTCTCTCCTTTTTTTGTGTATTAGGTGGAGTTACCATCAAAAACTAAACTAATCCACTGCGTCCTCAGTGGCATTGATATAGGGAGAAATTTAAGACAAAATGGTGAGGGAGAAAATGGCAAAGAGCGTACAACTGGCTGAGGGCGGAAATATGCTAATACGGGACAGTCCGTCAGCAATCGTGGGCAGGGCTTGAGCAATATGATGTCATACTGCTCGGAAAATCTTAACGGCTTGATAATTGACACTGATTAGGTTTTATGGGGATTGTGAGGGTAGTTGTGTCCTACGACAACATTTTAAACTAAAATTATGATATTTAAATTGCAATATTTTGAGAATAATGTTGAAATTACAAGAATAAACTGAGAATAAAGTGTAAATTTTTCGAGAATAAAGTCAAAATTATAAAGGTTTATTCTCGAGACATCACGGCTTTATTCTCCAGACATCTCGACTTCATTCTCGAGACACTTCGGCTTTATTCTCGAGACGTCTCGACTTTATTCTCGAGACGTCTCGGCATTATTCTCGAGACATCTCGACTTCATTCTCGAGACACTTCGACTTTATTCTCGAGACATCTCGACTTCATTCTTGAGACACTTCGACTTCATTCTCGAGACATCTCGACTTTATACTCGAGACATCTCGACTTCATTCTCGAGACATCTCGACTTCATTCTCGAGACACTTCGACTTCATTCTCGAGACATCTCGACTTCATTCTCGAGACATCTCGACTTCATTCTCGAGACATCTCGACTTCATTCTCGAGACATCTCGACTTCATTCTCGAGACACTTCGACTTTATTCTCGAGACATCTCGACTTCATTCTCGAGACACTTCGACTTTATTCTCGAGACATCTCGACTTTATACTCGAGACATCTCGACTTCATTCTCGAGACATCTCGACTTCATTCTCGAGACACTTCGACTTTATTCTCGAGACATCTCGACTTTATACTCGAGACATCTCGACTTCATTCTCGAGACATCTCGACTTCATTCTCGAGACACTTCGACTTTATTCTCGAGACATCTCGGCTTTATTCTCGAGACATCTCGACTTCATTCTCGAGACACTTCGACTTCATTCTCGAGACATCTCGACTTCATTCTCGAGACACTTCGACTTTATACTCGAGACATCTCGACTTTATTCTCGAGACACTTCGACTTTATTGTCGAGACATCTCGACTTTATACTCGAGACATCTCGGCATTATTCTCGAGACATCTCGACTTCATTCTCGAGACACTTCGACTTTATTCTCGAGACATCTCGACTTCATTCTCGAGACACTTCGACTTTATTCTCGAGACGTCTCGGCATTATTCTCGAGACATCTCGACTTCATTCTCGAGACACTTCGACTTTATTCTCGAGACATCTCGGCATTATTCTCGAGACATCACGGCTTTATTCTCCAGACATCTCGACTTCATTCTCGAGACACTTCGGCTTTATTCTCGAGACGTCTCGACTTTATTCTCGAGACGTCTCGGCATTATTCTCGAGACATCTCGACTTCATTCTCGAGACACTTCGACTTTATTCTCGAGACATCTCGACTTTATACTCGAGACATCTCGGCATTATTCTCGAGACATCTCGACATCATTCTCGAGACACTTCGACTTTATTCTCGAGACATCTCGACTTCATTCTCGAGACACTTCGACTTTATTCTCGAGACGTCTCGGCATTATTCTCGAGACATCTCGACTTCATTCTCGAGACACTTCGACTTTATTCTCGAGACATCTCGGCATTATTCTCGAGACATCTCGACTTTATTCTCGAGACATTTCGACTTTATTCTCGAGACATCTCGGCATTATTCTCGAGACATCTCGACTTTATTCTCGAGACATTTCGACTTTATTCTCGAGACATCTCGGCATTATTCTCGAGACTTTTCGACTTTATTCTCGAGACATCTCGGCATTATTCCCGAGACATCTCGACTTTATTCTCGAGACATCTCGACTTTATTCTCGAGACATCTCGACTTTATTCTCGAGACATCTCGACTTTATTCTCGAGACATCTCGGCTTTATTCTCGAGACATCTCGGCATTATACTCGAGACTTTTCGACTTTATTCTCGAGACATCTCGGCATTATTCCCGAGACATCTCGACTTCATTCTCGAGACACTTCGACTTTATTCTCGAGACATCTCGGCATTATTCTCGAGACATCTCGACTTTATTCTCGAGACATCTCGACTTTATTCTCGAGACATTTCGACTTTATTCTCGAGACATCTCGGCATTATTCTCGAGACATCTCGACTTTATTCTCGAGACATTTCGACTTTATTCTCGAGACATCTCGGCATTATTCTCGAGACTTTTCGACTTTATTCTCGAGACATCTCGGCATTATTCCCGAGACATCTCGACTTTATTCTCGAGACATCTCGACTTTATTCTCGAGACATCTCGACTTTATTCTCGAGACATCTCGACTTTATTCTCGAGACATCTCGACTTTATTCTCGAGACATCTCGACTTTATTCTCGAGACATCTCGGCTTTATTCTCGAGACATCTCGACTTTATTCTCGAGACATCTCGGCTTTATTCTCGAGACATCTCGGCTTTATTCTCGAGACATCTCGGCTTTATTCTCGAGACATTTCGACTTTATACTCGAGACATATTTTGACTTTAATCTCGTCATATTTTGACTTTAATCTCATCATATTTTGACTTTAATCTTGTGATCTTGGATTTATTTTATTTTTAAATGTGGCACTAAAACGCAATCATAGTGTCCACACATTACTAAGACATTGAAAAAGTGAATTTTGCATCTGATGTCCTTTTTAAAAACAGAATCATAAACAAACATGCAAACACATGAAATGTGTCTATTGTCCCACTGACCTGTGCCCTGGACACATCCGAGCAGGCGCCACAGATGAGCTCACGGGGATCATAATCGTCGCCTTGTCCAGCTTCAGCATCACAGCGAGCTTCTCCCCCAAAATAGGCCTGGATGAGTCAGAAGTCACACTGTTAGCACAACAGCTGCAGAAATGGCTTCATTATGGCAGTATGTCATCTGAACCGATTACGATACGCTTGTTCTTCTTAATCTCATTTCATGCCGACATGCCCAGCAAATAGCTCTTCCACTACAGGAGTGAGCTGCGTTTAATCTTTTTTGTCAAGCATGTTTTTCCATTCTATTCATAGTAAACAGAGACATCTTTAAAGGGCTTATTCACTTAAATCCAATTGTTCTCTTTCTGAAAGGTTCCTCAGCCATAATATAAAAGGAAGATAGTTTAAAACCACTGCTTCTGTGTTCCACTGAAGGTTTGTGAACACAACATGAAACAAAAAACACTTGATCAAACCTTTTTGCACTTGAAGCAGACGTAGTAAGCATATCTGTTCATGGCAAATCCAGCTGGGTTATTGTAGAATCGAGCTCCGGACATTGTAATGGCTTCACTCTTGTGTAGTCCTTCATACTCCAGTCTCATTAAAGCCTTTCTTCTCACATCCTCATACAGCTCTTTGATGGGGTCCAGCAGGTCTTTCAGGACAGAGTGGTTTATTTTGTTCTAAAAAGAAACAAAGACACACATCAAATGGCAGGCACCAAGCTTTTATTTGGTGGAGCCCATGTAGCTTCTCTTTTGTTGACAACAACCACTTCTCAGTTTGGGAAGATTGGGTTGGTGCATCTTGCATTCCCAAATAAATTTGTTTATTTTCTGTGACTGAAGCTGCCCTGAAACTCTGAAAACACTGAGCTAGTCAAGTGTAAATTAACACTCTGATGCAGAATATACGTCTAATTAATTCAACTGCAATCTTTGTGATTAAATAATCAGTCTAAGCAATAGTGTGATTTTGATTTTATTCTGATTAATTATTCATCCTGACCTTAAACTCAAAGCAAGTCCAAGCTAGCTTATTTACCTTGCAAATAGGACAAGACATGAACCCGAAGGTTATCCTGGGCCCAAGCCAGCGGTTCTCCAGAACCCTTCTTGTGCACTGAAGATGGAACACATGACTGCAGTCCAGCTGCAAATAAACCAGCGCACATAATGACACATTAACTTCCTGTATGTAATTCTATATCATCTTTATGCCATCTCACACAGTGTCAATATTTTGCCATACCTGGATTGCTGGGGCAGCAGACAGAGCCTCAGTAAAGCAAATCATGCACATATCATCAGCGTCCTGTTTCAGACAGGCTGCGGTTTTGTCACAGCCATGTAAACAGGGAAGACACAGCTCTTCATTTTTGACCCCTCCACATGGGTGACCGCACGGATGAGTCTTACTGCAGGCCAGTTTTGCATATTCCTATACAGTATTTAAAATACACCATTACGTTTATGAGACGACTGAATTCCAGTAAACATTTACCTGTACATAAAAGTATAAAAGCAAAAAGTGACATTTTGAGTGAATACCTGACAGTCTTGGTCAGAACATACACTTCCTACTGCAGACAGCTCTGTGCCATTCCTGGTGCCACAGAAACGGCAGACGTCTGAACTGCTGGAAGCAGGTTTACCTGAAAAACAGTACAATGATGCCATTTAAGCTATAAGGAGCAACAAAATAAAAGCCAATAGTCAAAAAGAAGAATACTGAAAATAGGACATGTCACAGCTGTGGCCTAGCGGTTAGTAGTCAGAAATTATGCCAAGCCTCAGGGCACAAATACCACCAAAAGTAACAAAACTGCCACAGATATTTAAATAGTGGGGGCAAAAGCATCCCTGTTGTGAATTGCTCTGTTTTTTTTAATCTATCTGTTACCTAACATTTAACAATTATTTCAGAATATTCTGTTCCAGGCTTATGATGGGTTCAGTGCTTCTGTAGACACTGTAGTGACCTGCAGATGTATTTACAATCTCAGAGGTAGGTTTAGTTGACCATGTAGGATTGATAATAAATATACCAATAAATAATAATAACAACACCACTTGATGTGAAGAAAACTCTCCAAAAATTGAAAGTCTTGCAAAAGTATTCATAGCCCTTCTTTTTTCATATTTTGTTTAGGGCCGGGACTTTAACGCGTTAATTTAGATTAATTAATTACACAAAAATAACGCGTTAATTTTTTTTAACGCATTTTAATCGCACTTAATTTTGCACCGCGGAACGTTTCTCACTGGATGAGTTTCAGTGGACCGATTATACTGGAGCACCAACTAGCGTTTAGACAAAGGAATGCGCATAGCACCGCAGCACATCGAGCCTCAAGTATCACCTCAATGCTTTTACAGAAGGTCTACCTACCTACAGGGTACCTGAATTTCTGAAATGAAGGCTAGTGTATTTCTAAATATCCCAGTGTTTCCCCTACCATTATCTTAGGGGGGCGCGTTTACAATAGGTGCGTTCCATTCGACCGTAAGTGGACTGCGAAGTGGACTTCACAGGGTATTCCGCCATCTTAAGTGAGATTCCAAATCGAAGGGAGCGAACATGTTCAGTTCGAAGGGCACTGCGAACGGCATAGGGAATAAGGGAACATCGGTACTTCACTTCACAGGAAGTGGACGGGGAAAACTACCCAACTGTCATTGCGCACCGCGTCACCAGTTTAAAGTAATGATGGAGCAGAGCCGTTGGAGTTTTTTTAAAGGCTCTGAAATGGAGCGGTTGCAATAAATGTTGTTATTATTATACAAATTAGAGTGTTTATGAATGGTTATGGCGTTTAATGTTACATTTGCATATTGTATTTTATGAATGAAAGTAAATCTGGCGAGGTGAAGATCTGTTTTGTTTTATTTAATGTTACCACAGGATAGTTAAATATAGGCTGTGTGTGGGGAAAAAAGTGCGTGAGATAAAACCACAAAAATCTGTTAATCTGTTAACGGTCTAAACATATACATTTGGACTATATTTTTTAGATACATACGTTTATATGTATTTTATATGTATTTAAATTTGAAATTAAAACAAATTACAATATTTATTTATGTTAAATCATAATCTGCGTGACCCTGCCGTTGATTTGCTTTGATGACGTTTCAGGGCATTCCAAATGAGCGATTATTGTCAGCGAAGTCCACTTCAACGGATATACCGTGCTAAGGGAGTAGGGAGCAGTGAACACTGCATAGGGACCCTGTCGATCGGAACGCACCTAATGTCTCCTCCAAGAAAACACGGACTGGATCGCGGACTCCATTCATAAAAACCGAATTTACTATAGCGCGGAATGCCACGTGAATTCGTCGATTTTTGGATTGATAAATCAAAAGTTGGTCTGTCACTTAATTCAAATCGCGATATGGACTAGTGTCTGTGAAAACTGAAATGCAAAAAGACCGTTTTAATATGAATCCTGCATGTCCCGTTTGCCTCTGTATGTTAGAATGGCAGAGACGCTTTTTTTTACACTGCACGCGTGATGCTCCCGTTAATTTTTTGTCATTTGCATCTCACATGAACAGATTCAATCTCCAAAGCTACTGTCAGTGTCACTTTTACCGTTTCATTTGAGCAAACTAGCATCATATCATACTTTACACACAGAAACTTCACGGCAACCTGTCAAAATAAAAGTACGGTTTAACATGAAACAGAACAATATTCCTATTTAAATAATTGACAAAAAAAAAAACAATATATATGATAAAAAATAAATATAACAACAAGATTAACCACTTAATTTTCGAAATAAAATACTATGATTATTATTATTTATTGATTTTAACATTTGATTAAAAATAAATAAATGTTTATGCTTTCATTTGATTATGAGAAAAATTAAAACAAGAATTTATAAAAAAAAAAAAAAAAAATAGCAAAAGATTGTAAAGCCCTATTGTTCAAAATGTTAAAATAGAGAGTTTTGGATTTATTTGTTCACTGAAATAAATGTTTTCGTTATGGGAAACACTGTATCCTATTGCTACAGTTAATGGCAATATTGCACTGGTCTGTTGGACTTGGTTGAACAAAAATAAACAGTATTTTGTTGCTTAAGTTTATGTATTCAGTCATTATTCAATGGTATACTAAAAATCCATATGAAAAAACTTACTTCTCACTGTTCTCAGGTCAAATATTTATATGCGATTAAAATGCGATTAATTTCGATTAATTAATTACAAAGCCTCTAATTAATTAATTTTTTTAATCGAGTCCCGGCCCTAATTTTGTTATGTTGCTGCCATATGTTAAACTGTTTTAAATTACTTTTTTCCCCACATCAATCTACACTCCATGCATCATAATGACAAAGCAAAAACAGAATTCTTAAAAAACTTCATAAATTTGAAATAAGTACACTGCATAAGTACTCATACCCTTAACTCAGTACTTAGCTGAAGCACCTTTACAGCCTTTTTGGGTATGATGTGAAAAGCTTTGCACATCAACATTTGGCAATTATCTGCCATTCTTCTCCTCATCTCATCTGTCAGTTTGGATTGGGGCTGGCAGACATTTTCAGGTTTCTCCAGAAATGTTTGATTAGGTTCAAGCCCAGGCTCGGTCTGGGCCACTCAGCAACATTCAGAGTTGTCTATAAGCCCCTCTTGCTGTGTGCTTAGGTTTATTGCCCTGTTGAAAGGTGAACCTTCTGCCCAGTCTGAGGTTCTAAATGCTCTGGACTGGGTTTTCATTAAGGCTATCTCAATATTTTCTTCTTCTCTGAAGAGTCCCTCGGTCCCTGCACTGAAAAACTGCCCCACAGCACAAGGCTGCTTTCACCACACTTTACTTTTGTGATGGTACTCTACAGGTGGTGAGGAGTGCCTGGTTTACTTCAAACATGATGTTTGGAATTGAGGTCCATCAGACCAGATAATCTTGTTTCTCACAGTCTGAGTGTCTTTTAGGTGCTTTTTCCAAGAGTGTTTTCATGTGTCTCCACTGAGGAGAGGATTGAGTCTTGCCACACCGCCATAAAGCCCAGACCGGTGAAATGTTGCAGTGATGTTTGTCCTTCAGTAAGTTTGTCCCATCTGCATATATGATCATGGAACTAGACCTGACCATCAGGTTCTTGGTCAACAGTCTAACCATGGTCCTTCATCAATCGCTCAATGTGGCCAGGAGTCCAGCTCTGACCAGTCCTGGTTGTATCAAACTTCTTCCATTAAGGGTAATGGAGACTACATGCTTCTGTGAACCTTTAAAGCAGCAGATTTTTTTTCTGAACTTAATGCAATCCTGTTTCTGAGCTCTACAGGCGTTTTTTTTTTTTTTTTTTACCACAGGGCTTGATTTTTGCTCTGATATGCACTTTCAGCTTTTAAACCTTTTATTGAGATGTGTCTGCCTTTCCAAATCATACCCATTCAATTGAATTTGCCACACGTTTAACTCCACTCGACTCCACATCTACAAACAATATAAATTCCCCTAAACTAAATTTAAATGGTCTCAGATCTTATGCAATGGAATTAAGTTTTTTATTTTTAATAAATTTGCAAAGAACCTGTTTTTTGCGTTGCCATTAATGTATAAGGAGTGTAGACTGATGTGAAAAGAAAAGTAATTTAAAGCAGTTTAACAAAGCAGCAGCATGACAAAATGTGAAAAAATGAAGGGGTATAAATACTTTCACAAGGCACTTCAAGAATCTACAATAAGAGGTTGTACATTACTCACAGCTAATTTTGTATAATATTTAATTTTGTATCCAACAGGCATAACTGCTCTGACTAACCCCGGGTATTAGGACTTGTATGACTTAATATAACGTGAATTATGTTTTTTTTTTAAACTAATGAAAACATTGTTTTATACATATGTTGGACAAGGGGGGGCACCATTATTTCGATGACGTGAAATGGTTGCACTCGGTGAACTACTGGCGCTACCTGTTGATATTTTGACCTCAACACAATTCTGAAAATAAAATACTGATCTGATGACCATTTACTGAAAGAACTTACAGGTGGCGACGTATACAAGCGTAGGCTTAAACCAAACGCCATACCATCAACTTTTCCCCACAAGGAGTCTAAACTCCCCTGGATATCGATTGAAATCCATGCTGAGAAACTCCTTCAGTGCCTGTGGCATCATGACAAGCGTCAGCATGTTTACATCCTGTCAGGATGGCATCTAGCGTTCCTTGTCTCTGCCATTTGTAAGCTCTTTCAGTAGCTGTGGTCTACTAAAAGCCTTAAAGGCATCAGACAAACAAAGACACTGGTCTTTAGGAAGTTTTGTTTGTCCACAGGCATCTTCCTATTCTTTTATCCTCTTCTTATTGCTAGGAAAAGTAAAGAAGACTTACATCGCTTCTCGTTGCCCTTCAACTTAAAATTACAACCAAAAGCCGCACAATGTGGCATCGTATCAGTATTTTGTATTCCAAGTTGTGTATTCAGAATTGTGTTGTGGTAAAAATAGCAACATGTAGCGCCAGTAGCTCACAGAGTGCAACCATTACACATCATCGAAATAATGGCGCCCCCCATAGTTAAAAATGTGGATTTAATAAACAAGTCTTTCATGGGTTTTCCACTACATATTTCAGTAAGAGACATCATTTACATTACATTAAGCCATAATAATAAAAGGGACACTACAGTGTATATATTGACAATGATTGGGTGCCGTTTCTTCTCCTCACCATGACCCATCTTCTCTCTACACTATTAAACATCATTACAGGATGAGGAAGTCACCTGTGTGCTCACGGAACTCCACCATGGCCTTCATGGTCTTTGAATCGGCCAATGCCATGAGCCAAAAGAGTTTGGTTCTACCACAGCCTTCATGTAGGTCCACCTTGATGGCCTCTTCTTCCTCCTTAAAGACCTGCACACAACATGGAACGGGTTACGAAACACCTAAAATGTTGCTATCTGTTTCAGTGGTGTTATACATCACTGAAAGCTGAATAAATAAGCTTTCCATTGATGTATGGTTGTTTGAAAAAATCTAAATATTGAGAAAATCGCCTTTAAAGTTGTCCAAAATAAGTTCTTAGCAATGCATATTACTAATCAGAACCTAATCATACAATGATGATTAGATATGTGGGCATTCAGGTTCACCTGTCTCTGGTGAGATCGTGTGCGGCGGTGGAGATGGAGAAAGCGGTCGCAGTCGGTGCACAGGTTCCCACAAGCATTACACAGAATAATGGCTGCTGTCTCCCCATCATCATGGTTATCACACATGGGCTGCGAATTAAACATTAGGGTGAAGAGGTAAAGAGCTCATTCTCACCAGAAGGACTTAATGTACTATTGCACTGATTGTGCTTTATTGCACCCTAGAGGCCTATTAGACCCAATGTGCCGTACCATCTGCTTCTGCTGCCCGTCCTTGCCCATCCAGCGACCTGAAGACAGCCGGTCCACGTGGTCCTGATCCAGCACGCAAAGAGAGGCCAACGCAAGCCACAGCTGAAGAGAGGAAGTGCATTTTAAAACAAGTTTTTACACATTTCCAGTTTTCCATGACTGTGGGAGCCCTAGAAGTAATTAAGTGATATTGCATTTCTTTCTGGTGCTGACTTGTATAAGATCACAGGACTGGTAAACTCCACCCACCAATCATCCCTGATTCCCAAGCTGAAGGATTCTGAGTAATACTGACCTAGTTGGCAAATGTTCAGTTGTGACAGATGAAGTGAATGCACTGAGTCATACCCGAGTGGTGGCGATGCAGCGCACTGGACAGCGATGCTCCTCTTCCATCTTAGTGAGCGCAATGATGGTCTCAGCGATAGCATTCTTAGTCACCCTGGACCAGGCATCCGAGAGGTGGCCCTAAGGTAGAGAGAAACGTAAATGATGAGGGAACGTTTCTGTAAATGCATTAAAACATCTGGAGGAGACGGAGTTATCAATGCAAGACTATACGTAACAGCAATCATAATCATGCTGCTTAACAGGAAATTTGCTTCAGGATTAGATGGGGCATCATTACTCACAGCAGCCATGTCTTTGACAAGTTTAATGATAATCTCGGCGATCTGAGGTGGAGTCGAGCCCTTCATCCACCAGTGACTAATTCCACGCCTTATGTAGCTACATGAACAGACAAAAAGATTAACAGTTATTAAACACATTTAAAACATTTATGTAAGATCCTTAATAAGATTATTTCAGACCCAGCGTTTTTAAATAGCACAGCCTTGCATTTTTAAAATTTTTTACTTAATTTGATGATGCTGAGTACAAAAATAAGAATAAAAAAATCTATATAAAAAACAAATTAATTTACAAAGATGATTTTATATATGTATAAAAGTAAAGTGTCTGCTTCAATGTTTAAAATAACTTTTGTGAAAATAAAATGTCAAAGCATGGATGAAATAATGTTACATCATCAATCAGGGTAACAGATTTATGTCAAAATGATTTAACATACTTATTTTGACCTGTACTTATTTTCATTACATATTTAATGATTAAAAACTGGTAACACTTTACAATATGTCCTTTGCTAACATTGATGTATTAACTAACATGAATGAACAATGAACAATACATTTATGACAGTATTTAATAACCTTTGTTAATGTTCATGAAAATGCAGTCATTCATTGTTTGTTCATGTTAGTTCACAGTGTATTAACTAATGTGGACAAACACAACTTGTGCTTTTAATAATGCATTAGTAAATGCTGAAATTAGCATTAACTTAGATTATTAAATGCTGTAGAAGTATTCTTCATTCTAACTAATATAGTTAACTAATTAATTAAGATTTTGAGGATGCACTGTTATCCTTATAAGATTATTTTTGTTCTGAATATGCCTGACAAGATTTTTTTGTCCTATGACCTACCGCTGCATTGTCTACTGTTAATCATGAACTGAATCATCGCAAAAATGTATGGTAGTCATACTATAGAAATGAAACATGACAGTCTAATGTACAGAAAAAAAATTAAAGCTGTATTAAACTTTTATTGTTTCGATGCCTGAAAACCACTTTTCATCAGCTTTACTGCACTTATCAAAATAAGCAGTAAAATGTCAAAAGTTTTGAATGACAAAAAGCAGTATTCAAAACATAATTTAAAATCTACACGAGTGGAAAAAAATAAAAATCAGGATTCGACATAAAATAAGTTTTCAGAATTATTCAAATATAGTCAGTGATAAATTGTTAATAAATAGTAGTGCTTTTAATCAAATAAAAAATGTAACTAATTAATTGCACATTTTTGCTTCTAAAATTAATTGCAAATGCTTGTGATGAACCCCAGCTACGTTTTTAAATAAACTTTTATATTGCAATAATTTCACATTCAATCCTCAAATTAATGTAGAAACAACAAAGACAGTATATTTTTAATATTTGTTAAATATTATGACTGAAGGTGAGTATCACTGATACCATTACTTACTGATGTCTCTAAAATTTATTTTCCTAATATTTAACCATTGATGAAAGCCATTCAACATTACAGTATAATTGAGAACTATTGATTTGAATATTTATTAGACTTAAAAAAAACTATTTAAGTGTATATAAAGGAAATAGGAAATATACAGAAATTAAACAAAGTTATCAAACACTAAATACTAAATTAAATAGAGATAAATCCTTAAAGCTAAGAAAGTTATTGATTTTCTCTTTGATTAATAGAAGAAATCACAGCAATCACATTAATCACAGCAGCTGTTATTTGGTTATTTGGCTGCTATCACTTTAAGAGCTGCCGCTGCTGAACGTGACGCGGTTCTGACACGCATGCTTGTTGACTAGCGCCTGGCACTGAAGTGAAATTGAAGCATGTGTCTAAAAAGTCTCCCCAAGCCTAGTTAAGCATCATGACACAAACTAAGAGAGTGCAGTTTTTTTTTTTTCCCCTGAAAACTATGATTGCAAAATTAACACTGATTTTATACAAGAGTTCAAACGAGTAGCTAATATACATATTAGTACAATATTGTCAGTGTTCACTGTTTTTACCTGATTTGGTTAACGAAAATAGTTCAAAACAAAGATCACAGCAGAACAGTCACACATCTCTATGCAACAAACTGTATGATTCAGCGTTTCTGAATGAATCATTTGAGTTGATGATTCAGTGGTCCATTCATAAAGACAGGCACTTTCTTGATTCTTGAATGAATCAGCCGTCTGAACGAATCATCTGAAGGCGTGACTCAGTGACTCATTCTTTAAGACAGTCACTTGCTGCCACCTATTGGCGGTTTACTATCATATTTAAAAGTAGCTAATCTTTGCATTTTTTCCAACATTTCATATTTTTATATAAAAAATAAACACCAAGCTCATAACATTATTTATACTGTTGCAGTTTTGCAATGTAAATACTTTCATGCTACATTTTAGCTTCATTAAATGCAGTGAAAAGATTGGTTTTGTTAATACCAATTTTATTTGGTTGGTAACAGCCCTATAGTGTCTCATTAAATTAAGTGAGATTATTAATAAAATATAAGAATTTGAAATGAAAGATGATGCATGCATTTAATACGGTCAGGGAAAATGTCCTTTAAATAGGGCAAAGGGCAAAAAAAAAAGACACAACAGTCTTTAATCACAGCAGCTGTTATTTGGTTATTTGGCTGCTATCACTTTAAGAGCTGCCGCTGCTGAACGTGATGCGGTTCTGACACGCACGCTTGTTGACTAGCGCCTGGCACTGAAGTGAAATTGAAGCATGTGTCTAAAAAGTCTCCCATTTGATATGGTTGTAAAGGCATTCTGTGTCCAAATAAATGCACTTCTTGTCAAGAAAAAAAGAAACAGAAGGAGCAGTTGTGAGTGGGGTGGCCCACCATAGCCCTGCCCCTGCGTTAAACTGGAAAAATGAATCGCCTGAACATGAATAGCATTAAAAAAAAATGCTATTTTTGAAATCAACTGCCCAAAATCAGCACAGAAACAAGTATTGGATTCCATTTAGCAAATATGATACATGACAGTTTCATTTGAAAACGTCACATGCAAGCAAGCTGACCTTGAGTTGAAGATCATGGGTAGGGTGACAGTAGTGACTCCTTTGCCTGCAGCCATGCCAGCTGTGCCAACTATAGTGGTGCCCTTTGCCTTGAGCTGCACAGTGAGGGCCTTGGCGATGCAGCCCAGAAACATATCTAAAATGCCCAGCTTGGTCCAATCACTCTTCTCAGTGGAGTGTATGATGTCACTGATGTCTGCTGGTGGTAGCGCCTTTACGCCGATGACGCTGGCCAGGCGCATGGGAGTGACCTCAGGAAGAACACGTCTGAGCAGTGATGTTACCTGGGTGACAAGAACAGGGTTGCGTTCTAGATCCTGAATCTGGAAAGTCAAGCTCAAAACTAGCTGTTCATAATGCGTTTACAAACCTGTCTCTGAACACGTGGCGAAGCAGTGTGAAGGAGGGAGAAGAGGTCCTGCAGTAGGGTGAGCTGCTGGGCTAGGTACTGCCGGCCAACGTTAGATCCACTCAAGGCCAGCACCATAGACAGCAGCTCAAAGCAGTAAGCGTCAGAGGAGGCGTCGTCATCACTGGGCTGAGAGTTTGCGTTCTCCTTGCTGGAAATGGCGTGCTCCCATTCCTCTCGCACTCGTGTGGCCTCCATACGGATGGCCTGGACGATATGGGCACAAACCTGAGGAGGCAAATAGGAGTTGAGTAACTGGCATTTTAAAGAGGCAATTTGTAGAGACAGGAATTGGCTTGCTGTCTACTGCCTGAAATGGAAGCTCATAAGTAATTAATAAAAAAGTATTAAGTATTAATATATTTTATTAATACATAAGTATTAATAAAAAATAAGAATTTGAAATGAAAGATGACGCATGCATTTAATACGGTTAGGGAAAATGTCCTTTAAATAGGGCATAGGGCAAAAAAAAAGACCTGGAAATCAATTTACATAAATTTTAGTACGCAGTCACTTTGGTCATAAAATTGTGGCCACTGAAGATGCTGAGTGGCTAGTCGTTTTCCAAAATGACTAGCCACTCAGCATCTTCAATGGCCACAATTACAGTGGCTGGTAAGCAAAAACGTTAGTGCCAAGCCCTGTTTCCAGGTCCAAATGCTCTATCAGATCCAGAAAGCAACAAACAATGTAACAGTACTTGATATGTGGATCCTTATGATTGGACGGAATTATGGAATCCAGTCATAAAAATGTAATTTACTGTACAAAACGGAATGTCACAGAATTTACATCAAAAGTAGGTCAGTAAGCTTACATCAAATGCAAAATGGACTAGTGTCTATGAATATTAAGCTGCAAAAATACTATTTAAATATACATTTTTAAATAGTATTACACTTAATTTTTTTTTAGAATTGTTAGAAAACTAACCCTAGAAAACGTACTATGCTTTTCCCTCCAAACATACTGGTGGGCAGTTATTTTGTGTATTCATAAATTCATTATTCGTTAATTTTAGCAAGGTAAATAATACTCTCATAAAGGACAATTATTGGCTAAACAATCCATTTTTACTAAGACTGAACAATTTTTTTTTAACACTTCTATCACTTTGTCTGCAATCTTGGATGGATTTTTAGGAAGCTCGTTCGGTGTTTAATGGTGTTACCTGTTTCTGAAGGTTGGTCAGTTTGCTTCTGCTGAAAATAATGCCAACCATGTGCTCCTTCAAGTCTGCATCAGATGGAGCCTGAGGATGAAACATTTGCAACATAATTGAACAACATCTTATGCTTATCACTTGATATGGTGTTGATCAATGGTTGCAAACAGAGAAGATGTCTTCACCCTCACCTTGTCTTCACCCTCAGGTGAGGAGAGCAGGTTCTTCTCCTCTTGTTCTGGTGTTGGTTCTGCATCCCCACAAATGAGTTTTCCAAATACCTACACAAACACATAAAATGACTTGCCTTTCCTGAAATGTTTGGTTTGATGTACTGTGGTACTGACACTGATCATTCAACCACACTGTGGTTTGTGCTTTAATGACCTGTTTGAGATGTTTTTGGGCTCACCTGTGATGTAATGAGGCGGAAGACACGCAGCGTCTCAGCTTCACAGTTCTTCTGCTGAGCTACACTGGCTGATATCTGCCCAGCAATCTTGATACTCTCGCCCTCCTTCCAGCCAAGCACTTTAACCTGGCGTACCCTTAGCGTGTTCTCAGGACCCTTAAGCTCGATCTTAATCACATGGTGGTCTCCTCCAGGCAGCTCGCTGGTCACCCAACCCATGTGCCTTGAGTCTAAGTCAATCTGAGACAACAAAAAGTGCATTCAGTGAAAGAACCCTAGAGAGCCCACTGCTCTGATAATCTACATTTCAATGCAGACATGCTTTGACAAGCAATTTCGTTGTTTCCTTGTAGCTCTTGGACCTCAGGACTATGAGTTTACAGCCTTTTTCAAAATTAATTAAAGGATTAGTTCAACTCCACAATCAAAATTTCCTCATAATCATCCAAGATGTTCATGTCTTTCTTTTTCAGTCGAAAAAAAAAAAATAGGTTTTTGAGGAAAACATTCCAAGATTTTTTTCCGTATAGTGGACTTCAATGGGGACCAATGGGTCGAAGGTCCAAACTGCAGTTTCAATGTAGCTTCAAAGATCCCATCCGAAGAATAAGGGTCTTAAAGGATTAGTTCACTTCCAGAACAAATATTTTCAGAAAATGTACTCATGTCTTTCTTTCTTCAGTCATTAAGAAATTATGTTTCTTGAGGAAAACATTTCAGGATTTCTCTCCATATAGTGGCTTTCAATGGTGCCCCCAAGTTTGAACTTCCAAAATGCAGTTTAAATGCAGCTTCAAAGGGCTCTAAATGATCCGAGCCGAGGAAGAAGGGTCTTATCTAGCGAAACGATTTTCGAAATAAATTGACAATTCATATACCTTTAACCTTAAATGCCCATCTTGTCTCATCTCTGCAATGCGTAGTCTGTGTAATCCGGGTCACTACAGTTAGGGTATGTCGAAAAACTCCCATCTCGTTTTCTTCTTTAACTTCAAAATCATCCTACATCGCTTTATTCTACATTTTTTTTTGTAAAGGGCATTTCATCTTCTTTGCAAACACTGGGTCGGTACTTCTGCAGCGATGTAGGGTGATTTTTAAGTTGGGGAAGAAAACAAGATCAGAGTTTTTCAACATACCCTAACACAGACATAGACAAGACAAGCGTTTGAGGTTAAAAAGTATATAAATTGTCAGTTTGTTTAAAAAATGACCAGTCGTTTTGCTAGATAAGACCCTTCTTCCTTCTTTAGAGCCCTTTAAAATGGCATTTAAACTACACTTTGGAAGTTCAAACTTGGGGGCACCACTGAAGTCCATTATATGGAGAGAAATCCCCAGCAAGACAAGCATTTGTGGTTAAAAAGTATATATTTTTTAGAAAACGACCAATAGTTTCACTGTATAAAAAACATTTTTGAAACTGCATTGAAACCGCAATTTGGACCTTTAACCTGTTGATCACCATTGAAGTCCACCATATGGAGAAAAATTCTGGAATGTTTTCCTCAAAAACCTTAATCTCTATTCGACTGAAGAAAGAAAGACCTAAACATCTTGGATGACAATGAGGTGAGTAAATTATCAGGAAATATTAATTCAGGAGTGAAAAAAATAATATTTTAATGTCATATACATAAGTATAGATCAGAGGATGCGTTAAGAATTTTTTCTGCCTTTTACCGAACTGTAAATCTGTTCACAGATAATCTCTGTCATTTAAGTCTCACCTGTTTGATTCTGCAGAGATCTTCCACAGCCTTCCCACAAAGGAATATCATTGATGTGACTTTATTCTGACAGAACGCAAAGCACAAGTTATAAAAATTGTCAGACAAAATGACATATCTGAAGGTTTAAAGGTTATATAGGCCTTATAAACTTTGAACACTTCATAAAATGTATACAGAATTAATAGTTGGCCAACACAGAGAGTGATAATAATATACTGACTAACAAAGAATAGACAGAAAAACTAAGAACAATAGTTTGTAAACTCACTCCAATGTCACGAGAGTTGTCTACATGGACAGTGACGTATGACGCATTGATGCCTTTCACACAGCTGATAGTGATGCTCTTTGTTTTGTTCTTATCTTCATCTCCAGACTCCCAGAACGTCTCAGTGGAGCCATCAGTCAGGCTGCCGATCATGGCTGGTCGGCTGGACGTTTTAATGTCCACCACACTGGTCAGATCTTTCAGACAGGTCACCACACAAAGTTCCTGCAATACAATAAAAAGTAAAATGCATATCTTGATTGCAATGAAAGCCAATTTAGATAAAAGCTTCTGCCAAATGCATACACGTATAAGCAACAGGAAATAAAGTCTTTCCCACCTGACTAATCGCTTCATATCCCGACTGTACGCTGATGTTAAAACTCTCCTCACTGTCCCCATCATCTGATTTGGACAGGATGTTGTTGATGTGGTGAAATACGTTACTCTGGTGCAGGAACTGATGATCTGATTGTTTGAATTTAAGACTCCAACACCTATTGAAACAGCCAAACAAACACTAGATTTGTACATTTTGAAGACATAAGTTGTGCTTGCATGTCTAAAATTTGCCATCACTTTTTTTAATAGGTTTTCTATGAATAGACAGAAGATACCTCAGGGCCATCTGCTGCAGTGAGCTTCCACTGGGAAGTGACATCATGAGGTCAGAGATGGTCTGGAGCAGACGGTGGAAAGTATGTGGCAGCGGATGAGCTGCTTCTCCTGCGATGAGAATGTCAGACAGGGGGTGCTCACAGACACCTAAATCCTTCTCCTGCAAGAAACAAGAAGGAAAAAGCTGTGTCAGAAAAACCTCTGTGAATAAGAACTTGCTAATTAGCAGTGTTGTTGTAAGGCCAAACCTGCTCGAGGTTCTCCTTGTTCCCTTTGTTCTCTTCATCCTCCTCTTCTTCCGTCTCAAAGGGAGACGGAGTCAGAGACGCCACAAAGTGCCACAGGATATCGTGGAGGGAGGTGGTCTGGGTTACGTTGCACAGAAGCCAATTAAAAGCCTGAGAAGGAAATGCAGAACAAAAGGTGCGTTGAGTTCCCAGAACTTCTGACCAATACATTTCCAGTACTTTTATAGTCAACAGTGATACACCGACTTCACTCAACTTCACAAAAATTCTGTATATATAAATTTGCATGACTTTTCAAGACATAATCACAGTTTAAAAATTGCCTTATATTTTCAGGTTTCCATGATCATAGGAACCCATAGTTAATTCATAGTTCAACAACATCTATGACTGTACAATTTAGGACAGGAAGAAGAGAAATGAAAGTAGATAGATGGTCAAAGAGAATGTCTGAAAGAACATCGCTGACCTCCATGGCAAACACCCTGCAGGCTGATTTGCGAAGTGCATGCTTCATAGCCACCTCCAGACCCTCTAGATCATGATGCTGGATAACAAATGCCAACACAGGCCACTGGAAGTTCCTTTCACCCTTGCTGAGAGAGCCGTGGGCTGAGATCAGTCGAGACAACTCGGGAGAAGGGTGACGAAGTAGTGATGACCCAACTTCTGTACAGACCAGCAGAAATTAACTCACATTTTGAAATCGGTTTAACAGTTAAAGGGGTCATGAACTGAGAAATCAAAAATCCCTTAAACTTCTGACATACAGTTGAGGTCAAAAGTTTACACCCCCCTTTCAGAATCTGCTAAGTGGTAATAATTTTAACAAAATAAGAGGGATTATACAAAATGCATGTTATTTTTTTATTTAGTACTGACCTGAATAAGATATTTCACATGAAAGATGTTTACATATAGTCCATAAGAGAAACTAACATTTGAATTTATAAAAATTACCTGGTTCAAAAGTTTACATACACTTGATTCTTAATATTGTGTTGTTACCCGAATGATCCACAGCTGTTTTTTTTAGTGATAGTTGTTCATGAGTCCCTTGTTTGTCCTAAACAGTTAAACTGCCCACTTTCCAACAATGACAGTATGATCCATCTAATCTTGCTACGGACAACTGAGGGACTCATATGCAACTATTACAGAAGGTTCAAACACTCACTGATGCTTCAGATGGAAAAAAAACATGCATTTCTCAATTATTTTGCCTAAATATCTTTTTTTTTTTCATTTAGTACTGCCCTTCAGAGGCTACTTGCATGTTTTTTTCCAGAAGACAAAATAAGTTAAATTTACCCTGATCTTCAAATTACAATAAAGTTTCCTTCTGAAGCATCAGTGTGTTTAAACCTTCTGTAATAGTTGCATGAGTCCCTCAGCGTGAAAAGATAAATCTCAAAATTATACAGTCATTGTTGGAAAGGGTTCAAATACACAAAAATGCTGAAAAACCAAAGAATTTGTGAGATCTGAAGGATTTTTCTGAAGAAGAGCAGGCAGTTCAAAGTTCAAACAACTGTTCAAGACAAAGAAGGGACTCATTATCAACCACTACTAAAAAAACAACAACTGTGGATCATTCAGGTAACAACACAGTATTAAGAATAAATGGATGTAAACTTTTGAACATTTTTTAAATTCACACTGATTCGTGCAAGTAGTGTAAATAATGAGAGAGACAAACGCAGGTCTACGCAGAAACCAAATGATAAAGATGGCTCTGAAGACAACAAGTTGTGCCAAGTTAAGAAAAAAATGTCTTTGCATCGCTTTCCATCTGACACCAACATTAGGGAAAGAGTAAAAGAACTTTGTTTTAATAAAGTTCCAGACTGCGTCAGTAAGAACTTGGTCCATTTTTCTACACAGTCTGATGCAGGATTTTGAGAAAGATTGAATCTAAAAGACAATGCTGTGCCGACTATATTGGATCCGACAGTAATGTTGTGAGTAACTGTTTTTATTACGTGGTCATAATTGCTTTGTCTGTTATTACAGCTTCTCTGATAAGAAGGGGTCAAAATATCAAAAAATAGCCTATTACTTCTAAACGAGGATGTACGTTTAAAAAAAAAATCTTGATAACATTATAAGTTGACCTCAGAGACATTACAAAACAATAAAAAGGCAGTTCATGACCCCTTTAACACAAAACATCAAGAAAACATATATTTACAAATTAAATTTAAAAGTGAACTTAAAACTTCAATTAATCAAGTCTAAACTCTGCTATGACAATGACAATGGCAAGTTCATAGATTGTAAGAACTACTAAAAATGTATACAATCAATGCAAAATAAACAGGATAAAAGCATCTGCCAAATGCAAATGATATTAAAGCACACCTAGTGTAAATAAGAGCCTCAGGACCTCAGTCACTGTCATTATGGTAATAATGGTAATTAGCTGAATTAATTAGGCACTTGTAACTGTGCTGTACAGAGTGACACAACATTACCTGCATCCCCACTGTGCACCCTGCGCCTCGGCACTGCTTTGACCCTTGCTGGAGAGGCTGAGTGCTGCTTATCATACTCAGAGGCCACCACTGAATATGAGCGCTGGAATACTGTCCGCTTGGCTGTGTCACTGTCTGTGATTGGACTTGTCTCCAAACTAAGGGAACAAAGTGAAAAAAGAAATCATACAGAGACAAGCATACCCAAAACGTTAAATGTTCACAGAACACAGCACTTTGAGAGATGGGAAGCTTGTTACAGTACCTTGGAGGCATGGACTTCATGTTACTTCCTGGCTCTTCAAAAACATTGGGGCAGGCATCTGGAGTGACCGAGATGTAGGGAGCAGGGACTGACGTAGAACGCAAATAACGCATCTCATCCTGAAACAGGTTGTCATCTTGATAGGCCCCAAAGTTCTCCGTGTGTTGGCTGTGAAAGGACATTGAGAAGACTCAATGAGATACTCAGTACACTACAACAATCTTGGCAATGGTGATCAAGGTGAACACAAGGTATTTACCGGGCTAGGGTTTGCAGATAGAGGCAGCCCATCTTGTTAGGTAGTTCCTCAGACACTCCCTCCTTGAGGCTGGGCAGATGTGAGTGGAAGGGTTTAGGTGGGTGATGGCAAAGCAGACTAGGCTCAGCAGCACTGCTCAGAGACAGCAGGAACAGTGCATTGGCACGGATCACCTGATGGGCCTCCATCGTGGGCAGAGCCCGTGGGGTTTTCACCTGGAGAGGTTTCTTCCTTGACTGCTTCACCTAAACCAAGAACCACAGGGTTGAACCCAAGGAAGAAGTATACAATTATGCATTATGCATTTCCCTACATTGGTCAAGACTGACATACCTTTTCTCTGGCAGCTGTTTGTTTTTCCCTCAGGTATTTCTCTCTACAACGATCACACACCAGGTACCAGGTGCTTCCTCCAATCCCACCATCTCCACAGTTACCAGCCCAGCCTCCACAAAAGTGGCCAATGCTGTTATAGCCCTGTCCTCCTGCATACCGACCACAACCTGAAAGAACACAACATAGAAACTGATGATTGATCTCCATATATTGGTCTTTACAGCTGCTCTGAATAAAACAGAATGGAGTAAGACCCAAGAATTGAAGACACTGTACCTGGATGGGCCTGTCTCATGTGGTACGTAACAGGGTATGGGTGAGACTCTCCACACAGCTCACAGATGGTGTCCTTCTCAGGGCCTCCCATAGCCAACTGCGCCATCTCCCCAAAGAGGTTCCCCCTGGGGCGTACCTCGGCTTTCTCCTTCTTCTTCTTCTCTTTCTTTGTCTTCTTGCCGTCCTTTTCATTCTCTTTCTTTTTAAGGATAGCGCTGGACCCTGGACTTGGGAAGATCATGTTCTGTGTAGCCGCTTTAATGGTAGCCATGGATATGTCCTCCCAAAAGGCTACTAGGTGCTGAAGGGTGAGAGGCAAGATGGACTTGGACCTCATAGAGGAGTGGCTGGTCATCTCATAGGAGACTACCTCACTTTTTCCATCCTCGCACTTCTCTGGCAAGGGTGGCTCTTTGAGCATGGACAGAACTTTGTTCTTGTTGATGCTTCCCATCTTGGAAATGTCTGGTCCATGTGGTGATATGTTGAACATGTTGAGAGCCGAGGAGATCTCCAGAGAGTGGCGGTTCTTCAGTTTGTTCTCTTTCTCTTCAAAGCCCTGCTGGCAGCTGAGAGAATTACGGATGGGTGCGTGTTCTTTTGTCAGCTCCGGGTTGAACTTGAGGAAGGATGAACAAGCCATGGCATCATGTACTATGCCCTCGTGCCACAAGAAGGCAGCGAAAACTGCACGGGCACATTCTGCAACGGAAGGCGACATGGCTTGCTTGGCAGGTTCAGTGGGACGCACGTTTTCGCCTTTAAAGAGTGGCCCTGATTTGTCTTTTTTAGGTCTCACGTGTCTGCTGGAGGTTTTACGGCTGACTTTGGGTGAGGAACGACTTTCAAGTTCCTCTTTGACTGGGGCTTTTCCAATACTAAAGTGGACCTTGGAGGAGCCCTCTTCAGCATTTTGCAACTCTGCGTTTTCATCATTGGCTTCATCGTTGGATAGCAAGGCGCTGGACCTACACACCTCCACCACTTCACTGTGAAGGTTTTCTTGAACTACATGAGGAGATGGGGCTCGGTTTTCAGCATTGCTGCTTCCTCCTTTGCCCTCTTTGGGTGAAATTTTTGGCTTGGGAGATGTAGACCTGCCCCTCAGAGGTTCCATGAGAGGAACCTTCTTCTTTCGGAGAGTGTCGGGGTCTAACGTATAGGAGTCAGATTTGGATCTCTCACGAGGAGGGTCCAGGTGCGTTTTCGAAGAAGGACTAACTTTCGAGGGCAGGTTCTTATCATGAGGGGAGGATGAACGTGGGGAACTGTTGCTGGAAGGGCTAGACCTGCCTGAACTGAAGGTCTTCTGTTTGGGTGAGGAGGAACGAGAGCCAGGGTTTGGAGACTCAGCTCTAAGGCCTGAAGTTCGGCCATCTGCTTTCAAAGCTTGTAGAGTGTTGTGGTTAGGGGAGTGGGAGCGGCTGTGAGAGTCGGACCGTAGTTTCCCAGTGTCTGATTTGAGAATGAGGGCCTCACTGGCAGACAGACTCTCATTGTTCTTGCTCTTCACCTGGTCGACAGATCGGCTAGAGTGACTGTCCGTTTTAGAGGATCGACTCTCTTGACGATGCTTGCTGCCTGGAGACATAGATCGACTGGCCATGTTATCCCTGTCACCTGCGTATCGTAACACACCAACAGTTACCAATGTGGAACTTTTTTGGTGCAGGAGGCACTCCACAAAAACTTGTCAGGCTTTTTCACATACGTAGGAAGAAAAAAATAAAAACAGACAAAAGACACTTGAAAATGTAATTTACAACATAACTTTAGAAACAAAACGGAAGTAAACAAGAAGTAAAACAGAAGTAAACTTTAAAACGGCATCTACAAGAATGCACTGAAATCCAAGAATGACTTTAAATTTTAATTTACTGACCAACATTTATTTATATATGAATTCAAGTATTCATCAAAGTATTTAAGGTAGCAATACTGATGCGAATGGAAAGCACCCAGGTCATGGGAAATGTTTGTCACCATATATATTCCAAAGCACTACATACTCTGTTGCCATGCCTAAGAGGGGAAATAAATGGACTGTGGAAGAGAGGATGACATGAAACCCCTCCCTGTAGTGAGTCTCCAGGGTGCTCCCCGGAGAAGACATGCATTACCCACCCTTTTGTCTGAGAACAAGAGATGAGAGAGCGGTGCCAGGGCCGGTCGCACTGCTTTTGTGCACACGCTCACGTGAAGCAAGGCTGCGTGATGAAGCATCTACAGCGGAAAACAGTGGCAAGGAGAGTAAGCAACAAGGCTTGAACCAAGGAAAACCATCAGAGAATGAGAAAGAAGTGAGTCAATGAACAACGGGGTGAGTGGAAGAAAGTGTATGAGGGGAAAGACTCTAGCCCTGTTTACACTTGATATTAACAATCGTCTTGGGTGATCTAATCACAAGTGGAGAACTAAGAGACTGCAGTTTACACTTATTTACATGCATTTTAAATTGGTCTGTGACCGCTTTGTTTTCAAGGGGAGAGTTAAAGATTTTGTGACTACATGTATAACTTACAATATCAGTTGATGTGTTAAAAACAGATGCAGTAAATGTGCTTCTGAGGCCATTTTATAAAGTATTCATATTATATTTGCTTCCAAATATGATGCCTTAAGTGAAATGCTTGTTATTTTAGTCAAGCTCCTATATTAACTGGGCATTTTAGATCTGTGTTATTGTTATTCTATGACCACAGGGGTTCAACAGTAATTTAATAAAGCTACGAGAATACTTTCTGTGAGCAAAGAAAACAACAACTTTATTCAACAATTTCTTCTCTTCCTTGTCAGACTCCACAGGAACTGTTGTGATAGCGGATCGCAGACTGACGCGGAATAGAAGAAATTTTTGAATAAAATTGTTATTCATAAAATTAAGCTTAATTTACTTATGTCACAGACTATTTTAACCATGCCCTTACTACCTTTCTGGTTCTTAAACGTGTCATTTGTGTTGCTGTGAATGAAGGGTCAGAAAGCTCTCAGATTTCTTTAAAAAGATGAACAAAGGTCTTAAGGAATTGGAACGACACAAGGGTGTATAATTAATGACAATTTTAATTTTTGGGTGAACTTTCCTTTCAAAAACCCTTGGTTTTGAACAATGAAGTCAGGTGGATGATGCCTGGGATGCATTAGTATTACACAACTAGCGCTACGTGGTGTGTTTCAGACTACCTCCAAATTGGATCACAAAAATGATTTACAACTAGGGATGTAACCAGCGATTATTTTAGTAATCGAGTATAGGTTGATAACTCTGACGATTAATCAAGTTATCAGGTAATTATAAATGTTTTTTTTTTTCAGGTTATAAAAATAAACTTAATCAAACAACAGCCTTTTAAATCTATGTAAATAATTAAAGTGCATAAATTAAACCTGCACTGTATAATTTTCATAATAGTATTACTTTATTATGATTTTTAAATCAAGAATTAATATATTAAGAAGCCTTAGAAAATGGTCTAATGCGTTTCATGGATTTTCATCTATGAATTGTGTCATATCCAGTATTTTTATAATCGAGTACAAGAATTGAATCAAGGAATTGAGATGGCCCTGTATGCAACCTCATCAAAGCTCTGTGAATGGTAATAGAATCACCCACGGTGGATGTAAACAGGGCCAGAGGGGCATCTAGGTACTAGGAAAGACATATGAATAGAGAAAAAGCAACAAGTAGAAGGACAGACACTGTGAGAGAGACAGAGACTGGTAGAAGCAGGCACAAGACTAAAAAATAAAACTGGGCATTAACCAGTGCAAGGAGGGTGGCAGAAGAGTGTGAAAAACTGTAATAAATCTGAAATGCAGATTCAGAGTATTCTGGCTGTGGAAAATATTGAGACACTTGCGCCTTAAATATCCCAAAAAAACCCATTGTGGATTACACTGAGGGATGCAATGCTAAAGCACTGCACGGTTTTGATTGCGTGGACAGATTCCTGGACCTCTTGGTGATTGTTAAGCTAATAAAGGATCAAATCAAGCACTGTACATGTAGCAAGCAAAAAAAGTTAACAGAAACATTTGACATGAAACACAGATATTGTTAGTAGCTACAACAGAAACACAGAACTTAAATGTTATTCGGCCACTGAGATGAGAAAGAAAAGAATCACCAATTCAAACACAGCAAGCAAGCGGGTGGACGCCGACAGAAAAGCAGGGGAAATAGGCCTGAACGAATCTCAACAACCTACGGGACACTATAACAAATAAGCGCTTAAGACAAGAACAAGCAGCACCTGTGCAAGCAAGCACCGCCACTACCTTATAGACGGACAGACTTACTCGGAAGCTGTGGATGCGGTTGAGGCTGCTGGGAAAGGGATTGTCCAAACACAAATGGGCTGTGGACAAGGGAAGAGGGAGGTTTGGCAGCTTGCTCAAGTATGGAAGGAGTTGGGAGGAAAGGCCCAGACTGAATGGAATTCAGTATGGCACTCAGCCGGTCACCTGCAATGCGGAAGACAATGGGAGTGCTGTAGCTTATATGATCCTTAAAAGGAGCCATACAAAACGCTCGTCAGTTTAACGCCCCACACAAGCACGCTCACTGGAAGGAATGGAGTGTGTGAGTGGGTCAGCTGAACCAACGTGAGGGGGATAAGGAATGGGCGGAAAAGCCGTAGGTCAGGTTTTCATGTGAAACACCTACAAGGTCACAGGTCAGGCATTGGCAGACAAAGCCAATGCTATGCGTTCATCCCTTTTATAGTGAAATTCTTTTAATATTAAGTTGTTAAAGTCAACATGAAAAAAACTTTCATAATGCAATGTTTATTGAGGGGGGGGAAGTGGGTTGGGAATTGATTTTATCTCAAGAACTGATTGGATTGGTTACATTTGATAGGTTAGTATTAACTTCATGTTGACTTTTAGTCAAGGAGCATTTAGTTAAGCACCAGGGTTTTATTAAGTATAAGAGGTGATGAAGGACCCATCAGACAGCCGTCTATGGGTAACGCCACTAAGCAGCGGTGCATGAGAACAGTATGGTGAGAGGCAGTGGACAATAAATGGGTAAGACCCAGCTGCAGCACACAGAGTCTTGCCCATGCACACAATGATGCCTTCACACGCCACAGACGACAGCCAGGACACACAGATCACAGCATGCAGAACACAATTACTCTGATTGCACAGAGCTCAATTAAGACAAAAGATTGTGTTGGCTTATTAATCAGGGGTCATACAGTATATTACATCAATAAAAGACCCTGATTTGATGTCCACTAAATCCAGGGCTCCATGACGTTTCCAAGACTTTTCCTGTTGTTTGTGATTACTAGATAAGGATTTTAAAAGATCCAATTATATGTGCAGTATACGCTACCAGTCAAAAGTTTTTGAACAGTATGATTTGTAATGTTTTTAAAAGAAGTCTCTTCTGCTCTCAAAGCTGCAAATATTTAATCCAAACTACAGCAAAAACAGTAAAATTGTGAAATATTTTGACTATTTAAAATAACTATTTTAAATAGTTATTTTCTTCAGTTTTCTAGTGGAATATATTTAAAAATATAATTTATTCCTGTGATTTCAAAGCTGAATTTTTAGCATCATTATTCCAGTCACATGATCCTTCAGAAAGCATTCTAATATTGTGATTTGCTGCTCAAAAACATTTATTATTACTGTTAAAAAATGTCAGGTGTGTCAGGTTTCTTGAAAAGAAAGTTCAGAAGAACAGCATTTATCTGAAATAGAAACCTTTTGTAACATTATACGTCTTTATCATCACTTTTGATCAATTTAAAGCATCCTTGCATTTATTTGCCAAAAAAAGAAAACAAATTATACTGACTTCAAACTTTTGAATGGCAGTTTTACAAAAGCTTTATTTCAAATAAATGTTGATTTTTAGTTCTTTCTATTCAAAGAATCATGAAAAAAAAAATAACTCAGCTGTTCTAAATATTAATGATATTAATAAAAAAACGTTTCGTGAACATAAAATCAACACAGAATAATTTCCGAAAGATCATGTGACTGTAGACTGGAGTATTGATGCTGAAAATTTAGCTTTGATCACAGGAATATATTAGATTTTAAAATATATTCAAATAGAAAAGTAAATGCAGGCTTGATAAGCAGAAGAGACTACTTTAAAAATATTTAAAAAAAAATCTTAGGTTCAAAAACTTTTGACTGGTGGTGTACACTAACATTTGGGGGTCAGTAAGATTTTTAATACTTTTATTCAGCAAGGATGCATTTAATTGATTGAAAGTCAAATAAATGCTGTTTTTTTAAACACTCTATTCATCAAAGAATCCTTAAAAAATGCATATCCACAAAAATACAAAGCAGCACAACTGTTTTCAGCATTATTTAGAATGATGGCTGTTGAAAATTCACCTTTGCCATCACAAGAATAAATTACATTTGAAATGTATTAAACATAAACATCATACATTTTAAGTGTTATTTTAAGTAATAATATTTTAAAACACTGTTTTACTATATTTTGAACATTAGACACTTTTTTTTTAAAAACATTAAAAATATTACCAACCCCAAGATTTGGATTATGCTGTATGTTTAGTAAAAAAAAAAAATAATAATAATAATTCTGGTCCATTTTTTACATTACTTTTTACCTAAAAAGTTTCACCTAAAGAAATCGCAGTTACTAAAATATGAATACAACAGAAAAATCGTGGATGACTGGCTATTTTACTACTGTTGAATTGGCATCAATGTTATGAAGTAACATTTAACATCAGGAAATAAATTACCAATATATATCTGATCAAATATGACATATGTATGGTAGGGTTAGGGTTAGGGTTAGGTTAGGGTTCAATTTATTTCATGATAACAATGTATATCATGATATAGTCGTTTTATAATATATATAGGTCTTTATGATATAAAAATTTGTGATACCATAGAAATTTCATTGTCACCAGAGTCAGTATTACAAAAAACAAATACTAGCCTTAATTAAAAACAAACTCACAAGCTACTACAGTAGAACAAATAAGAAATGCTACATACATTGTATAAAGTAACCACTTGTATAAAAACACTGCATATTCTTCACTGTGTAAATTAAATATATGTAATATATTTAATTAAAGTTACAACAGTGATTTAGTCAAGAGTAGTGAGAGATTTTCTCTCTTTTATTGTTTAATTAACATGAATGACATACAGCAGGAATATTAGACTGCTGTCACTTTAGGAGCTACCTGAATTCAATAATCTGTTACATATGTAAACAGTACTGTGTATTGCTTTCCCTTAAGACCTTAATTACTGTGTTTACAAGGATACTTGCAAAGATGGGGCACTTTGACACATCCAAGTGTGTTTATGTAAAAATAAATACTCCCATCTTTACGTGCCCATGCATTTAGGGAAATAAGGTCTCTTTCGCTGCTGATTGCGCTTGAATGGTTTAAAATCACTTGTTTTTTTAAAAATCTCTACCGGTTGACAAATTTCTACTGGTTAATTGTGTCTACTGGTATATCGCCCACCCCTAGAACATGGTATGAGCAACTGGCAAATGAACTTTTATCAAATAAACAAAGGTGTTAAAGTCACTCAATAATAAATCACTTTTTTTTTCAGGATTTCTCCAGGATCTTTACTCTCACCTTTGTTGTTGATGCCGTAGTCAAAGCCCTGAGCTCCCGAGCCGCCCATGCCCCTGTTAAACGCCTGGACTGAGAATGGGCTGGGAGGAGGGGTCTGGGCTCCATGCTCCAAAATCGCTTGCTCTGTTTCAGAGAGAAACAAAGCATTAATAAACAAACAAACATCAATTACTAACAGCTATATTTCAACTTATGGTTTATGCATGGTTTTTCACATTTTAAGTTGTCTTTTATTTCATTAAGGTTATATTATCAACAAGTTATATATAATACAATTAAGTGCACTTTTTTCACAAGGGATGCCATGGATAAGGCTGGAAGTGAGAGGAGGGTTTGTTTTACCTTCTTCATGACGCAGGTACTGGTTTCCCCCTCTGTCTCGGGCCAAAGACCACGCCTCCCCATCATCGCTCTCACAGAACTCCACCACGCTGTTCTTATCCAGCTGAACCCAGGTGCCCTCCGAGTTAATCACCTGATACAGACACAGCTTTATTTACCTCCTCTCTCGCACACACACAATTCACACCACATCAATCCAGAGCAGCACGACTGATTAGCAAAGAAAACTCAGTGGAGGCTTTAAAGTAACAGCGCATTTAGACACATGAAGACAAATATTTGATGTACCATTCATTTCTCAGGATTTCTGAACTGAAACCAGTTCAAACAAAGACACTGTTTTAAAATTGACTCGATATTCGTGAGAAGAATAGCAGTGTTTGTGTAAGTTGGGAGGCTCAGAGACAGCGACTTTAGGAGAGCATTTGAGGACAGCATGACACACCACACCCTCTACTGAGAGAAGAAAGAGGCAAAGTCCAGCCCGTCCATGATCACACATGGAGACTATCCAAATGCCATAAAAGATGTTTACCGAGGTTGTGCGCCATTCAGAATTCCTGTTCAATTCCTGAATTTGAATTGAGACATTATACCGGATGCAAAAGTGTAATTTGAATTTAAGAAAGTACAATTACATTGAAAGAAAAAATAATATAATATAATATAATATAATATAATATAATATAATATAATATAATACCATACCATACCTCAGGGTATCTATAGAAGTTATAATATAGCTTAAAGCAGTGTTTTTCAACCTTTTTTGAGCCAAGGTACATTTTTAATAAAAATAAAAAAAATCACAAGGCACACCAACAATCGAAACTGTAAAAAAATGAAACTCTGTAGCCTATATTAACAAAATACAGCCATTCTTATTGAAGTGTCTTGAACAGGAATCAAATAAACACAAAGAAAAAAGTATTTTATGATCTTTCATATTTCTTCTTCTTTCAAATAAAAAGTGCAATTAACAATATACAGTCATTCTTATCAAAGTGCCTTGAATAGGAATCAAATAAACAGGCAATTAGCTATCTACTGCCAGTGCCACCTACTGATATGGAAGAGTATGACATAATTACTCTGCCGGTGTCACTAGACAGCGCAGACACTCGACAATGGCACATTATTCGCAGACAATAACTTCTTAGTTTTCAAAAAATGTTTTAGACCAATTGAAATTGAATAATTTCCCACGGCACACCTGACGATCTCTCACGGCACACTAGTGTACCGCGGCACAGTGGTTGAAAAACACTGGCTTAAAGGAACACTCCACTTTTTTTGGAAATAGGCTCATTCTCCAACTCCCCCCCGAGTTAATAAGTTGATTTTTACCGTTTTGAAATCCATTCAGCCGTTCTCCTGTTCTGGCGATATCACTTTTAGCATAGCTTAGCATAGATCATTGAATCCTATTAGACCAATAGCATCACGTTCAAAAATGACCAACGAGTTTCGATATTTGTCCTATTTAAAACTTGACTCTTCTGTAGTTATATCGTGTACTAAGACCGGTGGAAATGCAAAGCTTCAATTTTCTAGGCTGATAAGATTAGGAACTACACTCCCATTCCGGCGTAATAGTCAAGGAAGTTTGCTGCCGTAATATGGCCGAAGCAGGAGCAGTAATACCACGCAGCACATGTGCAAATGCTAAACTAGCTGGGAACTCATTTCTGATAATACTCCACCTGCTTCGGCCATATTACGGCCATATTATTTAAATAGGACAAATATGGAAACTCGTTGGTCAATTTTGAACGCGATGCTATTGGTCTAATAGGATTCAATGATCTATGCTAACGGTAAAAATCAACTTATTAACTCGGGGGGGAGTTGGAGAATGAGCCTATTTCCAAAAAAAGTGTAGTGTTCCTTTAAAACAACATGATAATATAGTATAACTTAAGATAATTTTAATATGATATAATAAAATAATATAATAACTCAAAGTATATACAGAATTCATATTATAGTTAAAACAGCATGACATAAAATTATATATTATAACATAACATGATATAATATAATATAATATAGGTATGTATAGAAGTTATAATATAGTTTAAATTAACATGATAATTTAATATAACATTATATATATATATATATAATATAATATTAATTTTAATATAATATAATATAATACCTCTCAAGGTATCTACAGTAGTCATAATATAGTTTAAAATAATATAATATAATATAATATAATATAATATAATATAATATAATATAATATAATATAATATAATATAATACCTCCCAAGGTATCTACAGAATTCCATTATTAAATTATAGTTTAAAATAGCATGACATAATATAACATAACATGATATAATATAACACCGGTATCTATAGAAGTTATAAAATAGTTTAAAATAACATGATATATAGTACAATATACTTTTTAACATAATACAATACAGTATAACATCTCAAGGTATCTACTGGAGTCATATTACAGTTTAAAATAACAATATAATATAATATTAATAAAATATAATACCTCAAGGTACCTACAGAAGTCAGTTTAAAATAACATAATACAATATAATATAACATAATATAATATAATTTAATATAATATAATACCTCAAGGTATCTACATAAGTCATGTTATAGTTTAAAATAGCGTGACATAACATAATATAACATGATATATAATATAATATATTATAACATAATATAATATAATACCTAAGGGTATCTATAGAAGTTATAACATAGTTTAAAATAACATGACATAGTATAATATAATATAACACAATATCATATAACACCTCAGGGTAACTATAGAAGTCATATTATAGTTTAAAATAAATATAATATAATATAATATAATATAATATATAATTTCTCAGGGTATCTATAGAAGTTATAAAATAGTTTAAAATAACATGACATATAATATAATACAATACAATACCTCAAGGTATCTATAAAAGTCCTAATATAGTATAAAATACCATGATAGATAATAATATAATATAATAAATTGACATAATTTGTAATAATTTATTTGTGTTTTCACACCAAAAACGTATAGTAAATAAATATCCTAGAACCACAAGTTCCTCTTCCTATCATTACATCAAATTCCAGTTCCACATCCTATGGGTCAGAACGAATTCAATTCAAATTCACATTTACAAATTGAAAGGGATTTGTAATTCTGAATTTTGCTCAACCCAGGTGTTTACAGAGTGGAAATTATGAATGACTTCAGTTTTTCTTAATTCACAAGCTTCATCTGTCATTATTGTTAATAGGTAATTAGGATCATTTATTAATTGTTGCATCACACAGATTTTCATACAGAGCATGCCAGATTATACTGTACGGTTACTGTGCAAAAGCTGAAGCCATGCTTGGTGGTTCTTAAGAGGGGCTTTAATAATGTGTACAGAACGACACAAGACCCACGCCAGAGCCATAGCACGTATGGCCTCAATCAAAAGACGTTACACAAAGGGTTCTCTAATCATCTAAAGAATGAAGAATTTGTGTTACAGAAACTGCAGAACTAGCAAGAAATCTGGCTAATTAGTCATTTATTGGCAGCCACAGTAACACAGTTGGGAGTCCATACCTCGCCTACCGCCTTGACTTTGTTCCCCAGAACTAACATTCCAATGGGGATACCTCTAAGGTTTGGGCAGCTTCTGATGTTGTGACCCGAAGGTCCGGTCTTCACTACCTTATAAAGACCCGGTCCGCCACCCTGGCCTGCGCCCAGGTCACGTACATTGGCGTCATGGGAAGGGCGGCCACTGCTCTCCTTTCCATAATCATCCAAATCTGACCTGCCCTCCTGCAAAACCAAAGGACAATCGTTAATTTATATTTGAAAGCAAATCGTATATTTTTAGATCAAAAGACAATAAGAGTTCAATTAGAAAAATCTAGTTTAACAAAGAGAGTCTCATTATGATTGTGGGACAGTTGCACAACCTTGACTTTTTTTGTCCTCTAAAAATATAAAAATGAATTTTAATTCAAAGACTTTAAAGAAATTTTATAGAAGCAGTTTTAATGTACAATTTATTCAGACACCTTCAACCTTTTTTACATTACCACAGTTTATTTGTATAGTTTAGAAAATGGTAATCAAATATGACAAGAACTTAAGAGTTAAATTGTGTCAGAGCAATTCCTACTGATAATGTCAGATAACTTTGATAGAAAGGTATGTAATAAAACACTGTTAGGTCAAAGTGTGCCACATTTTTATCAATTTTACTGGTGTATGAAGAATATTTGGGTATAATATGTCACAGTTTACTTTATTTTGCTATCCTCACTTACATAAATGAACTATAGTGTCCTGCACCCACTAGTAAAAAAATATCAAAAATTATATTTGGCGTCGGCACCGATAGCCTTAGTGGTTAGTGCGCCGACATATAGCGCAACTGTGCTCACAGCGACCCAAGTTCGATTCCCGCCTCGAGGTTCTTTGCCAATCCTGCTCCCCTCTCTCTGCTCATTGATTTCCTGTCATCTCTCTACTGTCCTGTCCATTAAAGGCATAAAAAGCCCCAAAAATATAACTTTAAATATATATATATATATATTTATTTATTTGGTGTCTGAATAATTTCTATATACATAGACTTTCCAATTGTGCTTCTAAATACAAACAAATATTCTTTAAAGATATCATCTAATTGTAAATTGTGGGATGAAAATCATTATAACAAACATACCACTGTGTTTTGACGAAGTTCTGCTAACTAATACTATATAGACATGCCGTTCATAAACTGACAAAAATCATTTTGCCTTTGTGTGAGGGAAAACAATAACATGCATTCACATATTCCGCTTTTTGTTAAAGAAATAGTTCACTCAAAATTAAAAAGTCTGTCATTATTATTATGCATTGTTATTTTTTATCATGGAACACAAAAAGACATTTACTCATTTGCATACATTATTAAGAGATGTGCCATAAAAGTGTGTAAAACTCCTCAAAAATGAATTCACCTTTTGTGTTTCATAGAAGAAAACAGCATATAAATTTGGAACAAGATAAAGGTAAGTAAGTAATGACAAATTGTTTATTTTGTGGGTGAACTATTCCTTCAAATCCTCATGCAACTGACTTTCAATTGTTTTAAGTGTGAACTAAGACATGAAAACGCAAAAAGCTTTACCCAAGGTTAACATAAATGTAATGTAATGATCATTAGGTTCTTACAACACAATCAAAACGTGGTACTGGAACCTTTGTGCATACAAGTAAAAGATGATAAAATATATTTTCACTCACACAGTTTACACAATTAAGCATGCAACTCTGATGACTCTCCAAAAATCACAACCGGAAACGTCTCAAAATCATGAGAAACACTGGTGAAAAGCAAAGCAGCAGCCAAGCTACACACACCTCATCTCACAACTCACCTGAGGAAAACAAGATAAGGTCGTCCAAGACAAAAAGTCGATATCCCTGACTCCTTGGCTAGCGCTAAAGATATTCTGAGCAACAGATTATAAGCAAGTCAAAACACGCTCGGGAATTACCTTCAATTAGAAACGCAGATGGTATGGTTTGTCTTTTTTTGGAAGAGATGGATGTTATAGTGACAGTCTATTTGACTTTTTTCGAATTTTCTCCGTGAGACAGTAAGAGAAGAATTTAAAGCCTGAGAAGGTCTAGCAAACAAAATCCTAAAACTTAAGTTCTGCTCAAGATTGTGAGTGCAAATGCTCCAATTGCAACAATTTAAAATCACAAAACAGGGCAAATGAAAAATAAATCACATAAATATGAAGACTCATAATCTTCCAAAAAAGATTGGTGGTGTGTCATGCTGTTCATACTGGGAGCCTTGATGACATTTTCACATCCAGAGGTAATTATGCTCTCAAAATCACAGCCCACTTTCAGGCCTTGGGTTAGGACAACAGCTTGTTTCATGGCAGAACCTCATTAAAAGTTGCGGGACCCCGACAGCTAATTTAAACAAATCAACCCCTTTTAAACCAATTGTTGAAAAGGTTTAATTATGATCATTTTTAACCAAATGAATCTTCGTCTGTTTATTAATGTTTATAATTTCAAATTGGTTATGTGAAGAGATTAAAGTTTTCAGTGAACCGCACTGATGCAGCTCATACGTCTATACTGTCATGACCAGGAAACAGCAAAGCTTTGTACACAGATATTTGTTAGCAATACAAGAGCTATTTTTCACACCACATATGATGAGTAACAACACAGTAGGGCTGCACAATTGAACAGCTGCCGCAATAAATTAATCATAAAGCCTCGATTAAAGATTTTCCTTAAGCTGTCACCTTATTTGCACGTTAGAGAGCCTATAGACTCCGTTCTGTTTTTTATTGTTGAAGAAACATGACCTGACACTTAAAAAAAAAAAAACTGTGGAAGCAAACAGAAAAGAATCATGACATGTTGCCCCACTCACTTACAATGTAGATGGTGTAAAACCTAACAAACACTGGAATACACTACACAACTTCAGCACAGGTTTTTGCCCTTGATTTGCATTCTGGAAGAGTTAACACCGGTTGGAGAAAGTCAGAGATAGTATTACGGTCTAGAGGTATGATTCACGCTTTAACATCCCGGACGAGCCCCCAATTATGTTACGGTGACAGCTGTAACATAAATGAGGGTTAACACAAAAGGCTTGGTTCAATAGGGGAAATTATTTCATGACAATAACATAAATTGTGGGGGAGAAAATAGTCTGGAAAGTTAACCAGAGTTAAGATCGGTTGAAGAAAGTCAGAGACAGTGTTACGGTCTAGAAGTATGATTCTCGCTTTAACATCCCGGACAAGCCCCCAATTATGTTACAGTGACAGCTATAACATAAATGAGGGTTAAGACCAAAGGTTCGGTTCAATAGGGGAATTTATTTCACGACAGAGAAATAAAATTTTGTGGGGGAGAAAATAGTCTGGAAACTCAACCGGAGTTAAGACCGGTTGGAGAAAGTCAGCGATAGTGTTAAGGTCAAGAGGTATGATTCTCGCTTTAACATCCCGGACAAGCCCCCAATTAAGTTACAGTGACAGCTATAACATAAATGAGGGTCGGCTTGGTTCAATAGGGGAAATTATTTCACGACAATAACATCATAAATTGTGGGGGAGAAAATAGTCTGGAAAGTCAACCGGAGTTAAGACCGGTTGGAGAAAGTCAGAGATAGTATTATGGTGCGCTCACACCGGACACGAATGAAGCGGCAAGTGCGAGTGATTTACATGTTAAGTCAATGCAAAGACGCAAATATCCTACATAGACTACGGCAAGCTAAAGCTGGCAAATTGAGCTCATTCACCTATTTTACAACTACTTTCCCGCTGACGAGTGGCAGATGCCCCTCCCATGACGCGAATTCGCGTCTGTTGTGAAGTAAATTAAACGCGCGAATGAAGCGAGTAAACTAAAATGTTCAAGCGTCCAACTACGCGCGATTTATTAGCGCAAGTCGTGTCCGCTGTGAATGCACTCTTATGGTCTAGAGGTATGATTCTCGCCTTAACATCCCGGACGAGCCCCCAATTATGTTACAGTGACAGCTATAACATAAATGAGGGTTAACACAAAAGGCTCGGTTCAATAGGGGAATTTATTTCACGACAATAACACAACATATTGTGGGGGAGAAAATAGTCTCCAAACTCAACCGGAGTTAACACCGGTTGGAGAAAGTCAGAGATAGTGTTACAATCTAGAGGTATGATTCTCACAATAACACATCGGACGAGCCCCCAATTATGTTACAGTGACAATTATAACATAAAAGAGGGTCAACACAAAAGACTTGGTTCAATAGGGGAAATTATTCCACGACAATAACATAACATGTGGGGGAGAAAATAGTCTGGAAGGTTAACCAGAGTTAAGACCAGTTGGAGAAAGTCAGAAATAGTGTTACAAGTCTAGAGGTATGATTCTCACTTTAACATCCCGGACGAGCCCCCAATTATGTTACAGTGACAGCTATAACATAAATGAGGGTCAACACAAACAGCTCGATTCAATAGGGGAATTTATTTTACGACAATAACATATTGTGAGGGAGAAAATAGTCTGGATAATAAAAAATAAAACAAAGTGAAGCGCAACTGGATCGCCGCTAAAAATCCCGCCGCCCCAATGTGGTAACAAGGAACACATGATATTGCGAAAATTTAGGACTCAGTGTGCCAATTTCAGAATGCTATAATTAGCCGATTTCGCAGAAAATTTTGTAGTATACGATGAGCACAGACAGATTTTTCTATCTTCAGACTCTGGTCCTGTTTACACCCGTTTTTTTAATCTGTATCTTTTGTTCACTTTCAATTTGATTTAAAGGAAGAGTGTATGGTCAGGTGTATGAATGGTCCTTTGCTGATCTCTCGATCTAAGGGTGTGTTCACACTTGTCATGTTTGGTTTGATTAAAATGAACTCTGATGTGATTGCTCTGTTAGCGCGGTGCGTTTGAGTAAGTGTGAACGCTGCCATCTGAACCCTGGTTCGCACCAAACAAGCAGACCAAGGCCGCTAAAAAGATGGGTCTTGGTCCACATCCAAATGAACTCTGGTGGTTTATGAGCTTTGAGAATTTGCATGTGGTGAAAATAAAATCGTATGCACATACAACAACGAGCACGCTTAGTCCAGTTGATGACATTAGGTGTATTCGACTTAAAGCAGTGCTGAGCAGATCAATCTGTGAACGGGAACTTTGATGTCACAAAACGATTGGTCTGTGCAGCGCCACTTTAAGTTGAACGCATCTTTTCATTTTGTTTGGAGTGTACGATGAGCACTAAACATTTAGATTCTGTATCTCTAGGTTCGCTGTCAAAAATGCCAGTGTGAACACTATGCAGAACAAGACCAAATGTATCATTTACCATTTTGGTCCAAATGAACCAAGCAAACTACAAGTGTGAACACACCCTTAATCTTTCTTCTATCCACTTTCAACCATTTTCCTGATTTCTATAAAGGGAGGTTCTAATGTTTAAGAATTAGTTCAGTAGGCAGAGACATTACAATACGTCTACATTACAATACGGTCTAATGAGTTTTCAACTACCTCTGGAACAGTGTTGGGGTTAACACATTACAAGCAGAGTTACTTTTTTAAATAAGTAACGGTTTGTTTTCCCATTTACTGACTGACATCTCTCCCATCCTTGTGTTGAGAGAAACTAGAAGTGACGTGCAAAGAAATTTCCTTCAGACCGAGGCTTATTAATTTCACTTTTTGTGTGACGAACAGTTGTAACGCAAAAGTAACATAGTAACGCAAACGCAAAAGTAACAATGCATTAGTGTATCCCAGGTTTTACAAACAAGATGTAGATGTGGTGTAAACTGGAACTAATCACTGTAATAAATAAAAGCGACTAAAAATCAAATCGACGAAATACGAACTTTGTCATAATCGTGCAGCCCTACAAAACAGTGTGCATGAGTTAGTGTCTTTCAATCAGGAGTTAATAAGACAAGGAACTAGCAACATGCACCCACCCTTAACACTTTCCATCCTGGCCTCCGAGTGATCGTGCCCAATCTAAACTACACAGCAGCACTAACACATGCAAAGACACATTTTGTTGGTCTTTGTAAGTACTCGACAAAGCATGCTTGTAGACATTTGGGAGTGGGTCATTAGATGCCCATGATTCACTGTAAAAAAGAGCCAAACTGAAGTACATCGAATGATCAACCCTAAACATGATTGAAGTTAAGCTGGCAGTTAGAAATCCCGTTCCCAAATGAGGAGAGTAGGGGCTCCGGCTAATCTACAAAGGGGGAGGCCTTTTACTTACGTCGACAGGGACCAGGAGGCTTCTGCCCAGATGCTGGTTAAAAGAGAGGCACCAGGCTTCAGTGTACCCATTCATGTTGGGAACATACTTCTTTACTGTCTCATCATTCAGTCTGAGCCAGACACCATCATCATTGTGGATCTATGGGAAACAAGCAACAGAGCGGAGCCATGCCCTCCTGTAACTGCTAACACGCCCCTCGCACGAGCCTCTGAGGCTGCAGAGCCAATCGCGTTAATGCACAGCGCCAACCAATTGGATTTATAATGAGGGACATTGAGATGCATCATCTACAAACTTTGTGTATGCATGTACTGTAAATGCTATTGGTGGTTGCCAGCAGGGAACAACAGGCCCTTTCACGTGACTCATGTTAAGGTCCTGCGCCACTTTGAGCATGTGAAAAGCACTGCATCAGCATCTAAGGGCAATTTCTACAAGTTTGCTAGTTTACAAGTCAGCAGCAAGCTTACACTACCACTCAAAAGTTTGGACATGAATAGAAAAAAAAAAAATATATATACTATTTAAATTAAACTGCCTTTTCCTTACTATACTTTTCCAAAAAGCATTTTTAGTTTTGCAAAGCAATTAATTTGCATTAAAAAGCATTAAACAGATCTATATGTGCTAATATAATACATAAATGATTATTAGATAATGCCACACTATTCAAAAGTCTGAGGTCAGTTCACTTCAAAAACAAAAATTTACAGATAATGTACTCACCCCTTTGAGATCCAAGATGTTCATGACTTTCTTTCTTCAGTCGTAAGGAAATTATGTTTTTTGAGGAGAACATTTCAGGATTTTTCTCCATATAGAGGACATCTATGGTGCCCTGAGGTTGAAATTCCAAAATGCAGATTAAATGTGGCTTCAAAATATCCCAAATGCGGCTGTAAACGATCCTAGCCGAGGAAAAAGGGTCATATCTAGCTAAATGATCGTTTTTTTTTTTTTTTAAGAATTACAATTTATATACTTTTTAACCTCAAACACTGGATTTGAAATTGTAAAAAAAAAAAAAAAAAAATCCATATTTTCGCCAGATAAGACCCTTTTTTCTCGGCTGGGATCATTTACAGCCGCATCTGGGATCGTTTGAAGCTGCATTTAAACAGCATTTTGGAAATTCAAACTTCATAGAAGTGCACTATATGGAGAAAAATCCTGAAACGTTTTCCTCCTTTACAACTTAAGAAAGAAAAAAAGACATAAACATCTTGGATGACAAGGGGTGCGGGGGGTACATTTTCTGTAAATGTTCTCCTGTAATCCTTAAGAAATTACAGTAAAAAAAATAATACTTTTATTTAGCAAGAATATATTAAATTGATTAAAATTGATCAAAAACATAAATGTTACAAAGATTTCTATTTCAAATGAATGAAAAATATTAAGCAGCATCTAAACATTGATAATAATAATACATTTTTCTTGAGCAGCAAAATACCATAACATAATGATTTCTGAAGGATCATGTGACACTGAAGACTGGAGTATAAAACATTTATAATAATTAGTAAATGATTACTAAAATTCTGTTTTAAAATTCTCTGTCAAGCCACAAGATGATGCTGAAAATTCAGTTTTGCATCACAAGAATAAACTTCAATTAAAATATATTAAAATGTGTATTATTTTATAACTTATATAAGTTATAAATATATAAGAACCAGTTATTGTAAATTCAAATTTTTTTTTACAATATTACTATTTTTACTGTATTTTAATCAAATGATTGCAGCACAAGTGACTTCTATAAATATAAAAATATCTTACTGACCAAACTTTTGAACAATAGTGTATTATATAAACAAAAGGTAACAGATATTAATAGTTAGTAATTAATTATATATTATATATACACATACACACACACATACACAAAGTATATATATAAAAAGTGAAAAGTTTAGTCAAGTGTGTCCAAAATTTTGACTGCTAGGTGTTATTATATATAGTTTGGCCTGTCATGCAAACGTCATGCAGTTTTTCCAATTAGGTGTGCTTTGAAAGGTCAACAGCGAATGGTTGAGCCAAACATTACAAGTTTCCAGGGAAAGGCTGTAGCTGACGCTTCGCTCCATAAAGTTCAATGCATCTGCCAGTCATGTGAAAGGGCCTTCAGAGCAACCGACAGCACTGCGAATGTGAAACTGGGTCTAATAGGAGCTATGAGTGATTGACATGCAGCAATGGGTTTTCTTCTTTTAGTTTTCCTATTTGAGATTGAACTACAGCCTCAAAGTCTCCTGCATGTGAATGAAGCAAAGGATAGGCAAATAAATGCTTCTGACCAAATCAAAAGTCAATTTAAAAGCTTAGAGAAATGCGGAAATTGTTTTAAAAGCCTTTCGTTTTAAAACAGAGCATTAATTAACCATTCATAATTACGTTCACAGATTCAAGAAAGAGAAAAAGGGACTTTAATTCAGAAGAGTTTGACCCTATTCTAGAGCGGGTTACCTCGTCAATGAATGTGATGGTGCCATTGACTTGGACTATGCCTATCTGTTCGCTCTGCAGAGAGGGGTGACTACGCACGCGCAGCCCTGCGCTGTCCTTGGCCACAAATTTGCGCACCTGAGAGAAGCAGAGGGGGAGAGACAGAGAGACAGTGAGACAGATGAGAAGACGGCAGGATGCTACAGAGAGCAGAAAGAAGAACAGAACCCACACATCCTGTCAGATGAGAGAAACGTCAGTCCAGACATTCAGCAGCAAAGAGTAGGAAAGACATTTGATTTTGCGCAGATGTGTTGCTTGTTTCCCAATACACAGTAAAGAAATTCATGGTGTACAAACAGCTACTTGCACACCAATAGTCTCTAGCCTCCACTCTTTATAAACAAAAACAAACTACCCATCTACCTATCATGTAGTCCCTCAAGAGTGTAAATTAATTAGTAAAATTTGTATAATCATGAACTAATTCTAAAGTAAATTACTTAAATTCTGTTTAAAAATAGTTATAGATGGATGTTTGCACGTCAAGGTGTGGGACATCAACTTCCAGAAAGTATTTATAATGACATAAAATGTGACCCTGGACCACAAAACCAGTCTTAAGTAGTAAGTTATATTTGTAGCAATAGCCAAAAATACATTGTATGGGTCAAAATGATCGATTTTACTTGCATGCCAAAAATCATTAGGATATTAAGTCAAGATCATGTTCCATGAAAATATTTTGTAAATTTGCTGTAAATTATTGTAAATATATCAAAACGTAATATGCATTGCTTATAACTTCATTTGGACAACTTTAAAGGCGATTTTCTCAATATTTTGATTTTCTTTGCACCCTCAGATTCCAGATTTTCAAATAGTTGTATCTCGGCCAAATATAGTCTTATCCTAACAAACCTAAATCAATGGAAAGCTTATTTATTCAGCTTGTATAAATCTCAATTTAAAAAAAAAAAAAATACTCTTATGACTGGCTTTCTGGTCCAGGATCACAAATCATATTTATAAAAATAAATGCTGTAATTGTATACTATCTGCTTCAGTGCAAAACATTTTTAATCAAATTTTCCAAAGAATGACAGTCCAGTTGTGACCATTTACACTATCATTGAAAAGGTAGTGGTCTATATGATTTTTTTTTAAGAACTTAATTTTATACAGCAAAGACCCTTCAAAAGAGTCAGTAAAAATGCATAGAATTACAAAAGATTTATCATTTAAATAAACGCCGCTCTGTTAAACTTTCTATTAATCAAAGAATCCCCCAAAAAAAGTGTCACGATTTCCTTCGAAATATTAAGCATCACAACTGCTTTCAACATTGATAACCAGAATATTAGAATGATTTCTGAAGGATGATGTGACACTGAAGACTGGAGTAATGATGCTGAAAATTCAGATTTGCATCAAAAGAATTCATTACATTTAAATTGTAATAATATTTCACAATATTACTGTTTAAAATAAATGCAGACTTGCTGAGCATAAGAGGTTTCTTTCAAAAATATGCATCAACTGATTCTTGGCCTGGCCAATTATTGGCACAGACATTAAGCATTTTCATGGTTAGCAGTATCAGTCATTTTCAAAACCGAGTTTCTGATAAAATAATTTAAAAGCATTTAAAGAAAGCTTTTGTCAGAGCCCTGGTTATTCTTAATTTTGACAATTTTCTTTTACACCAGACATAGTCAAAAGTTTTTGGACAGATTTTTTTTTTTTAAGTATCTTCTGCTTACCAAGCCTGTATTTATTCAAGCCAAAATACAGCAAAAGCAGTAATATTGTGAAATAATTATACTATTTAAAATAACTGCTTTCTATTTGAATATATTTTCAAATGTAATTTATTCCGGTGATCAAAGCTACATTTTTTAGCATCATTACTTCAGTCTTCAGTGTCACATGATCCTTTTTTAATTATAAGTGCTAATTTGATTTGCAAGAAACATTTTTTTTTTATCAATATTTAAAACAGTTGAGTACATTAATTTTTTTTAGGATTCTTTGATGAATAGAAAGATCCAACGATCAGCATTTATCTGAAATAAAAACCTTTTGTAACACACTATACCATTAAAAAACTTGGAGTCAGTATTTTTTTTTTGAAAAAGAAATGATAGAAATAAATACTTCTATTTAGCAAGGACACTTTAAATTTATCTAAAGTGAAAGACATTTATAAATGTTACAAAAAAATTATTTTTCAGATAAATGCTGTTCTTCTGAACTTTCTATTCATCAAATAAACCTGAAAAAAAATCTACTCGGCTGTTTTCAACATAATAATACATGTTTTTTGAGCAGCAAAACAGAGTATAAAAAAGATTTCTGAAGGATCATGTGACTGGGGTAATGATGCTAAACTAAAGATTCAGCTTTAAAAAAACAGGAGTAAATCACATTTTTAAATATATTCAAATAGAAAACAGTTCTTTTAAATATCTCAAATAAATGCAGGCTTAAGGAGCAGAAAGACTATTAAAACATTTTTTTTTTTAAATCTTACCAATCTCAAACATTTGAACAGTAAAGTAGTCAGACCTGACACATCAGATTGAGCTGCTGCTTGGGAATTTGGAAACTCACCTTACTAGGCTGAGGTTCAGCTTTAGGTTTGACCATCTGTGTGCCAGGAGGGATCATTCCTTTGGGTGGGTCTTTGACCTCCACCTCCAGACCAGCATCTGAACAAACATTATTTTTGTCAGCAAACCAATTTCATAGCTTCATAATATCAAGAGTTACTAAAGACTTCATGCACAACAACTATAAATCATATTTTATCCTTTTTTTCCTGAAGAAACTGATTTCGAAAACCTATTTGAGCACTAGAAATATACACGATCCACTTTGGACACCCTCCAAACACAGAGCTCTAATCTGAAAAGCAGTTACCAATCTCAATGCCATCGATGGTCACATGAATGGTGTAAAGCCCAACAGCACCAGGGGTCCAGTTAGCGCTGTAGGTGCCATCTGTGTTTGCCCGGATAAGCATGTTCTCACTGGGTCTGAGTAAAAAGCAAATAAACTCAGCGTGAAACCTGTGTTCGCATTTGAATTTGTTTGTCATTTATATGTGACAGGTAGGAAAGCAGTCTTTGAACCTCTTTGGTGTCGGTGAGGCGAAGCGAAGCTCTTCAAAGGAGTAATTTTCATACGCCTGGATAAAAAAAAAAAAGCAAGTGACAACTTTAGGAAGAAAGTTTGGGAAGATGGTTAAAAATGAGAAACACTAGGGTAATAATCCAAATAATTTTTGTAGCTACTGTATTTATCAAGTCAAGAGATGAGAGGAACCTTCATCATGGTGATGGCGATATAACGGGCCTCTTTGATGATCATGGGCTCATACGTCGCCTCCAGTTTGGGCGCTGGGTGGCCACCGTAGGTGAGATCAGTGCCTGATGTGGAATTAGAGGAGCTGCCAGGCAAACGCTGCAGCTTTTTCATGTTTTCCTGCTGGATGGACTTCTTCTGAGAGACAGGAACCGCCTTGACCTCAACCTACAACACAGAGCAGAGACACTTAGATTCATGCTTGTTTCATAACACACTTTTTAATTTGAAAAAGATGCTAACCTTCATGTTTGGCACATGCACGACATCTCCATATTGGTCTTTGGTCTGCACCACAACAGTAGTGGGCCAGCCACAGCGGATGTCGTCTTTGTTCAGGATGAGAGAGGTCTTCTGAGGGTCTGCGTAGGAGTCTGGCTGAAGCCACCTGGGAGAGCAGAATGGTACAGATGCTAGGATGAGGGCTTTAAGCTATCAAAAGACCATAAACACAGTACTGATTAGATTATTTATGAATAAAAGGAGATGTTTGGGACAGACCTGGCGAGCCGCCCACCGCTGGAGTTTTGTACACAGGTGATGAAGTCCTCTAGGAAGGAGTGTTCGTTAGTTTGCAGGTGCAGTGGCAGGTTGCCTTCCAGTGCCTCTAGGATTGTGGGAGAGTGAGAGAGCGCCAGTCCCTTCCCCAGGAGCCCTGAGTGAGATTTACACACCTGCTCGACACAAACACACCATTAGAGCTGAAGATGAAGGTACTGTGCTCAAACACAAAAGGCATTTTGATATTCAGTACCTGGAGTGAGGCCTCTTCTAAAATCTCCAAATCCTCCTCCAATTCATTTCCTGTAAGACATTATATAAGTCATATAATTAGATGAAAAAGACACTTAAGCTTATGCTTTTATTAGTGGCACCAATGAAGGAAATATTAACTACGTTTTTTAATAGTGTGACAGTAGCTCAGATGTTTCAAACATTGTAGCTTTTCCAGTAACAAGTAGTGGCAGTGTACCATGACAAAATTGTTTAAATGTCAAGTTATGTTATGATTTACAGTAAGCTGTGGCAATGTTCAAACAAGTTCTCAGCTTTAACAAGTCTGTTTCATTCTAGTGTATCGGTTCATTCTGAAGGTTCACATATATTCGATTTATTTGGACAAGGTAAATAAATTTAGAACACTGAAAAATAACAACTGGGTCAGTCTTATAAATCAACCCTACTTTAGTCGCATTTAATTTTATTGTATCTGTTAAAAGTGTGTTACTCTATCTGAGATTTATTCGAAACTGTCAGTGTTTTGAACAAGAAAAAAAGTAGTTCTAAATAAATAAAAAAAACTATGCAACTAAATACACTAACTTTTTTTTAAAAGTTTCATTATGAATTCTAAAGTTTTCAAAAGAAGTGTTTGCATTTATTTGATCAAAAGTTCTATTTGACAACACTACAAGTCAAAAGTTTTTTGGTAACACTTTACAATAAGGTTCATTAGTTAACCACATTAGTTAACATGAACTAATAATGAACTGCACTTATACAGCATTCATTAATCTTTGTTAATGTTAATTTCAACATTTACTAATACATTATTAAAATTGTGCTAACATTAGTTAATGCAGTGTGAACTAACATGAACAAACAATGAACAACTGTATTTCCGTTAACTAATGTTAATAAAGATTAGTAAATGCAGCAACAAATGTATTGCTCATGGTTAGTTCATGTTAGTTAATACATTAACTAATGTTTAACTAATAAACCTTATTGTAAAGTGTTACCAGTTTTTTTTAAATGTTTGTTAAAGAAGTCTCTTCTGCTCACCAAGCCTGTATTTATTTGATTTAAAGTACAGCAAAAACAGTAAAACTGTGAAATATTTGTACTATTTAAAATAATTGTTTTCTACTGGAATAGATTTTAATCTGTAATTTATTCCTGTGATTTCAAAGCTGAATTTTAGCATAATTACTCAGCATAATTAAAAAATATTCTGATTTGCTACTCAAAAAAACAATTATTATTATTATGTTAAAAACAGCCGAGCAGATTTTTTCAGGTTTCTTTGATGAATAGAATGTTCAGAAGAGAAGCATTTCTCTAAAATAGAAATCTTTTGTAACATTATGAATATTTCTATAACTTTTGATCAATTTAAAGCATCTTTGCTAAATTAAAGTATTCATTTCTATCATTCTATCATGCTGAAAATTCAGCTTTGAAATCACAGAGATAAATTATGTTTTAAAATATATTACAAATATTTTATAATATTACTGCTTTTGCTGTACTTTGGGTCAAATAAATGCAGGCTTGGTAAGCAGAAGAGACGTCTTAAAAAAAAACTTACTGTTCAAAAACTTTTGACTGATAGTGTATATTTTAAAATGTAATTTATTCCTGTGATGCAAAGCTGAATTTTCAGCACCATTACTCCAGTCCTCAGTGTCACATGATTGGTAAATAAATAAATAAATAAATAAATACAAGTAAAAAAAGCTTCTAATATGTTGACTTGCTGCTCAAAAAACATTTCTTCTTTTAAATCAAGGTTAAAAACAGTTCTGTGAAAACCGTGACACATTTTTCCAGGATTGTTTGATGAATAGAAAGTTCAAAAGAACAGCATTTATTTGAAACAGAAATCTTTAGCAATGTTAAAAATTATAAATATTATGTGTCTTTGCTGGAAAAAAGTATTACTTCCTTTCAGAAAACAAAAACAAAATCTTACTAAACCTAATGGTAGTATGTGTTTTAAAAATCATCTAAAAAGACATTGCCCCTTAAGTATCACCTACTGCAGTCAGCTACTTGATGTTAGTTTGCTATAACTATAAAACATTTTGAGTAGCTTGTATAATGCCACATTTCAGTTGGTATGTATCTTCTAGAGCACTGGAAAGCAACAGTCATTCTTTACCTATGGGTAGGGCAAGATCCTTTTTCATGAGTGCAGCTGCACACACGCTTCCCAAATAGGCTAATTCCTTCTCCAGCTGAATAATTCCCTGAAAGCACAGCCACATTTACATTACACTTAGACTTACAGCATGACAGATGTCTCAAATACATATGCAGCATGGAGCACTAATCCTTTCTCCAGTCAAAAATAATCCATAATTCAGATGCTAGCAGTGGCAAATATAAATGAATTTTATTTAGGATGTCCAAGCTGAAACACTGTCCACTCACAGTTCAATACTTCACAACTTTACTACATATTTCTATAAATGTTGCCCTGAAAATGAAGTGATTTAACAGTGTAGGGCCACATATTGTAAAAAGCAGGGTTACACAGGTTCCTCAAACATTAATACTTAATTGTATGCATTGGGCTCAGGTTTAGAACACATCCATATTGAATTTCATACCTCATCAACCCCAGGGTTAAACTCATAACCGACAGCCACACATTTGAATCCATAGAAACAGGCTTTCTCATCTTTCACATAATCCGATGCAGTTTCCAAGGAAAAGTGAGCTTCGTTACCTGATATTGGAGAAAGTAAATTAGTTAATGAGCAAGACTGTGTAGCATAACTAATTTTGAATAATAATAAGTTAATACAAGTAAAAATCTAACCATTTTTGATAAACATGGACATTAACTAAATTAAAGGAGTCAAAAATATTTACTAAAACTTCAAATTAAAATAAAATGAAGATGGAAAATACAAAGACATTCAAAACTAATTCAAAAGATTTTTTAAAAACTATAATAGCATCTCAATGATACTAAAATATCACTGATAAGGTGGCATCTGTGCATATAATCAGAGTCCCCATAGAGATACAATTCTGTAAACGATCCCACAATCTTCCTGATTGGGATCTGGTGTTTATAAATCCTCTTTAGGACAAAATAAATAAGCTTTATCTCCTGACAGGGTAGAGACTCCCGCTCAAGGGCCTGGAAGTGGTGTTAAGTAAACATCATGAGAAATGTTTTCTTTTTTATTACTGGACATCAACAAATACTGACACGTCAACAGTGTCATTAAAATGATAGTGTAAGTAAACATTTACAAAGTCTGGGACACGGCCGTTACCTGGCAGCACCAAGACAGCGGTGGGCCAGCCACTGGAGCCAGAGAACTTCTTGAGCTCGGTCCAGCTGTTGATGGTCTCGTGAGCCAGAGTTTTGGAGCCGAGCCCAGAGAAGTGCAGCGATCGGCTGGGGATCAGGAGACGGAGGACATCTTCTGGCTGTGCTGTGCCACACTGAGGATCAAACTCAACCGTAATCCAGCGAACGCAGTCGGGAAAAGAAACCTGGAAACCAGCACAGGGGAATGTGATTAAACCACTTTCTTGAAGGTACACCGGTCATACTGCATCTAAATTTGTAACAAGTTGACTGGATTGCTGAGGAGCTGATTGGCTGTTTTGGGTGTGGATTAGGGTGTTGCGGGGGGATCTTATTAGGTGTTGCTGAGAAATTGATTGGGTGTTCTGGTGGTTGACTAGGGTGTCGCTGAGGCGTTGATTGGTTGTTCAAGGTAGTAGATCAAGGTGTTGCTGGGGATTTTATTGGTGTTTCTAGGTGACTGTGTAGGGCAGGGGTGCCCAACCCTGTTCCTGGAGACCTACCATCTTGCAAAGTTTAGCTCCAACCCAGATCAAACACACCTGAGCCAGCTAATTAATCTCTTAGGTAGCACTTGATAATTACAGACAGCTGTGTTGGAGCAGGGCTGGAACTAAAGTCTGCAGGTAGGTAGATCTCCAGGAACAGGGTTAGGCACCCCTGGTGTAGGGTGGTGCTGAAGAGTTGATGGGGTGTTTTGGTGTATGATTAGGGCGTTGCTGTGTAGCTGATTGGATGTACTGGGTGATTGATAGGGTGTAGCTGGGAATTCTATTGGGGGTTGCTGAGGAGTTGATTGGTTGTTCTAGGTAGTGGATTAGGGTGTTCTGGGTGGTTGTTTAGACTGTTTCATTGGTTGTTCTGGGTGGTTGATTAGGGTGTTGCTGAGGAGTTGACTGGGTGTACTAGCTGGTTGAGTAGGATGTTGCTGAGGAACTGATTGGGTGTTCTAGGTGTGGATTAGGGCTTTGCTGGGGATTTTATTTGGTGTTTCCGTGTGGTTCTTAGCATTGCTAAGAAGTTGATTGGTAGATTGGGTGTTCTGGGTGGTTGATTAAGGTGTAGCTGAGGAGTTGATTGGTTGTTCTAGGAATTGGATTAGGGTGGTTAGGGTGTTGCAGAGAAGTTGATTGGTGGTTTTGGGTGTGGATTAGGGTGTTGCTGGGGGATTTTATTGGGTGTTGCTGGGTGGTCGTTTAGGGTGCAGTTGAGAAGTTGATTAGTTGTTCTAGGTAGTGGATTAGGGTGTTCTGGTTGTTGATTAGGGTGTTGCTAAGGATTTGATTGGGTGTACTGGGGGGTTGAGTAGGATGTGGCTGAAATTTAATTGGGTGTTGCTGGGGTTTTATTAGGTGTCGCTGAGTGGTTGTTAGGGTGTTGCTGAGAAGTTTATTGTTTGTTTTAGGTGTGAATTAGGGTGTTGCAGAGTTATTGATTAGGTGTTCTGGGTGGTTGTTTAGGGTGTTTCATTGGTTGTTCTGGGTGGTTGATTAGGGTGTTGCTAAGGATTTGATTGGGTGTAATGGGTGGTTAAGTAGGGTGTGGTTGGGAATTTAATTGAGTGTTCCTGGGAGTTTTATTGGGTGTTGCTGGGTGGTTGTTTAGGGTGTTGCAGAAGGGTTGATTGGGTACTAAGAGGTTGAGTAGGGTGTGGCTGGGAATTTAATTGAGTGTTGCTGGGGGTTTTATTGGGTGTCGCTATGTGGTTGTTAGGGTGTTGCTGCGAGGTTGATTGGTTGTTTTTGGGTGTGGATTAGGGAGCTACAGGGGGATTTTATTGGGTGTTGCTGGGTGGTTGTATAGGGTGTTGCAGAGGAGTTGATTGGGTACTAGGAGGTTAAGTTGGGTGTGGCTGTGAATTTAAGTGAGTGTTGCTGCGGGTTTTATTGGGTGTCGCTGGGTGGTTGTTAGAGTGTTGCTGCAAAGTTGATTGGTTGTTTTGGGTGTGGATTAGGGTGTTGCTGGGTGGTTGTTTAGGGTTTTGCTAAGGAGTTGATTGGGTGTTCTGGTGATCGATTAGGGTGTAGCTGGGAATTTAATTAGGTGTGGTTGATTCAAATTCTCAAATTCTAAATTCATTGCAATTAAAATTATTAGCCAGATGTGTAAAAAAAAAAAAAACACCAATCAGTATTTGAGCAGTTCCCTACAATTAAAATAGCAGTTCACGCCACCAACATCTTTTCTTTTCCTGCATTAACCCTGTAAGCAGTTTCTTAAGTGTTATGAGTGGTTGCTAGAGCATTGCTATTCTATTTAGTTGGCAGGGTAATGTAAACAGGTTGCTAGATAATAAACAGCTTGATTTGCTAGATTTGACCTTTTCCTGTTGAATATTAGGAAATGAGAACAAATGTACCTTGTACTGGGTGACAGCAGCCTGCTTGTAGGGGTGATCACTCTCAATGACAGCATAATGATTAGAGGTGGTGCAAGCTGACAAGCCCTGCTCTGGCTGGTTCCCAGTGGTGCTGTCTGTGGACTGGTTAGGATTGAAAGCGGGAGGGGCATATTTCTGGTTCAGGGCAGAAACTGCTGGAAGAAGTTCCTGCACCAAACCAAACACCTCCACTGCAGCCTAATAGAAGACAAAGAAAGAAAACAGTTAGACACCAAGAAAGACATTGTGAGAAAAAGGAAACTAATCATTCTTGACTTGGCAAAGGAGACTGATCATTATCACATTAAGAGCCAAGGATGCCAATTACACAAAGAAAAACTCCCTTACCTTAGGGACAGAGGCAGCCACAGGACCAATGTATGCCAAAATAAGTGGAAGCAGCATTGAGAAGAGACTGGAGGAACTCAGCAGCTCTGGAATGTCTTCAACTGTAAAGAGATGAGTAACAATCAATGAATATGAAACAAGTATATTTCCCCCAATTTCTTTGCAATTCTTGCAATCATGACTCATTAGACTCATTGCAATCAACAGCAGATGGGGACGTTTTTGGAAGGCTAAAAACGTGATCCTCACCATCCACAGCAAAGGCCCTGTGGAGGAGGTCTTTGGCTGCCCGCACCACCACACTGACTACAGAAAGAGCACGACTGCAGTTCTTGTCTTCTTCATTGGCTTTGCTTAACAGCTGTGACTGCAGGTCACCATCATATTCACTCCTGTAACAAGCAATCGGTGTCAATAAGATGTTACACATCCTTTATAAATAAGATAGGAAGGAATAAAGTATATACCTGTAATAGAGAATCTGAGGAATCTGGCCTCTAGTCTGGTTGGTGCCATTGCTGCTCAGGCTGCAGGTGCTAAAGGTGAAGCTAACTCCATCAGAGCACTGTACGGTGGTCATGCCTCCATCCCCATTGGCTGTGCGGCTGCCGTAGTTACGCAGGCGGACAGCATATTTCACATTCTCCTGCAAGAGCAACAGGGTGGAAGTGAGTTTGCGCTGAAGTGAAGTTTATGCTTCACATGATTCATGTGTAAAATTCGCAGCACCTTCAGAGGAACAGCTTTGTCCAGACGGATCTCAGCGATGTCACTGGGGGAGTCGTCAGTGCTGTAAGTGCCTTTGACCAGTTCTAGAGACGTCCATCTGTGGGAGTGGGCGGAATCTCCAGGGTGCTCTGTCTGAGCCTGATAAAACAGGACAGATGGACAGAACAAGAACACAGAGAAAAAAAACAGGGTAAGACATTGGGACAACTTATTCACACGTTCGGTTCACTCAAAAATGAGTTTGTCTTAAACAGATTTGGCACCAAATACCACATTTTTTAGGATATAAGCCACATTTTTTTATCAACTGGAACAAGTATGCATGCACAGACACCAATTGACATTGCAACCTATTCATCAAACAAAAATGCAGTCAAACAAACAAAGTTATTCAATTGAAATTATGGACTTTCGCACTGTGAAAGCATGGTGGTTCCTAGAGAACCAATTTCCCCCTCAGGCCGTTTTCCTGGTTCTGAAGTGGCCGACAGCGATGTCTTTATTCGCAGCATTTACAAACATCAACAACCAGTGAATAGAGGACGTCGTGATCTGAGACGTTTTTGTTGTGGCGTGGGTTTCATGATAACGGATATTGCAATTGCAATTGCAAGAGCATGAAAAGAGCATGAAAATCTTACAAAGTCTCCTATGACAACTTGCATATTTGTACATAACACTGCAGAGTGCAGACAACAGGTAGCTAACTGCTGTTATCATTGTTTTCCATGTTTGTGGAGTACATATTTGTACATGGCTTTTTAAAAATGCCGGGTAGCTGGTGTTTCGTACGCGTTTGGCCAATCAGCAAACACTTGCGTCATTGATAGTTCCTATAGAATTGTTTTAGACCCTACCTTGAAGGAGGTAATTTAGTTCCCCCAATCATTTCTTAGAACTAAATATGTTCCTAGTTCCTTAAGGGGGGGTCCAATGCCGTTTCATTCATGTTAAGTTATTTACACTGTTAAAAAGTTGGATTCTCATGCTAAACAATTTGGACGTATAACCGAGTATTTCTGTGCCAAATACACACTTCAGGGTTTCTTACAAGTTTTGGAAAGTTTTTTCGATCATGGCTCTTCATGACATCGTAAAAGGGTGAACTCCTTGTATGGGCATTTCTCCCGGAAAAGCGTGCCCGCGCACACATCGACCAGAGCGAGTGCAAGAGCGCGCCCATCAACGTGCTTCATTCAGCTGCACTGCTGCAAGGGACTCACTCGGGAAGAATGTCTCTAAAAAAAGTGTGGTTTTGGTTGTAAGGCAAAAATAACCTTGCTCAGCTTTCCGAAGAACCCAGCGTTATGTGAACAGTAGATGCAGTTTGTTTTTCCGGGGCAAAAACAGAGTTTTGCAAGTGTGTTTATTGACGAACGTTTTATAAACAAGGCCCAGTTCGACACATCGTTTGATACTGAAAGATGGAGCGGTCCCAGCTATAAAAAATCCTGTTCATGATTCAGAACTGCAGCTGGTAAGTGAAAGAGAATTAAATGTCTGTTTTTTGTTTGCAATCGGCGAGCACTCGCTCGTCAATCTTTAGCTCCGCCCACTGCACACCTCCAGGAGCTCGGCTGTTTTTAGAGAGAATCATAAAGCTGTACCTTTCTTTTGTAATTATGATAAAACTAAAGACTTTTTGGAGATATGAAGGATGCAGTACTACTCTATAGGTACTCAAGATTATCATGAGATTGGGTGAAACTGTGTGTACTATGCTCCCTTTAAAAAGCGGAAACTTCCACCAATAGTTCTACGATCTATAAAAAGGTTCCTCCAGTGCGAAAGCCCCTATTATTTGTTGTACAGCAGGGTTGTGCCAGTCAGTGTGACAGCTGCCCCATCACAGTGGTACACCAAACACATGTGTGCCTATGTGAAGCCTGACGTTTTAAATGGATATTGGGACAGAAGAAGTGAGAATCCATGTTTACCAAAGAAACGATAGTCTAGCAATAAAAAAAAAAGTTGATTTATGCCAAACCCAAAGACACATGGGCCCACAAATTTGCATTATGTTTGTATTTTTTCCTGCGATTTTAATAATATTCCATGAGTTACTGTACTAGACTAAACATGAAATCTTGTTTCTCTTCTCAAATTCTCACCTTCTGTCTTTAATGCATGGGATTTCCAATTATTGTATGGGATTTAACCATTTATTAAAGTTCATTTTCCTACTTTCATTCACTTTTAATCCTTAAACTTACATTCTTTAATGTGGTAAAGTAAAAAATCTCAAATCATTAATTGTTGGAACATATTGATCAGTGCAAGAAGTCAACTGATGGTAAAATAGAAATGACTGGTCTATGTGTCCTTTTGGTTTCAGTTTTTATTTCTCTCTGTACAGCACTTTTCCCACACACCTTATTTCAGTTTCTATTTCAGCTTGTTTAGGCATGGTGCTTATAATAAAAGCCACTATAATTCATTTTATAACTAGATTTTTCATTCTTGTTTTGATTACCATTAAATTAGAGGGACTTTTTGCAGAGTAAAAGAGCAGTAGCTAAAATTCTAAAATAAATAGTTTTGTGAAAAAAATAAAGATTCTGTCATTAATCACCCTCATGTTGTTCCAAACCTTTAAGATCTTTGTTCATCTACAGAAGATATATGAAGCTATTTTTGATTAAATTTGAGAGCTTTCTAACCCTGCATAGACAGCAACGCAACTGACACATTCAAGGCTCAGAAAGGTAGTAATGTCTTCGTTAAAGTAGTCCATGGAAAATCAGTGGTTTGTATGAAGTTACGAGAAAACTTTCTTCTCTTCAGTGTCATTCTCCGCCTTGCATTGGCTGTCGACTGACACGGAAGAGAAGAAATTGTTGAATAAAGTCATTATTTTTGTTTTCTTTGTGCACAAAAAGCATTCTCATAGCTTCATAAAATCAGGTTGAACCACTGATAACACATGGACTATTTTATCAATGTGCTTACTACATTTCTGGGCCTTGGATGTGTCTGTTGCGTTGCTGTCAGGGTCTATGCAGGGTCAGAAAGCTCTCGGATTTCATCAAAAATATCTTCTGAAGATGAATGATGGTCTTACAGGTTTGGAACGACATGAGGGTGAGTATTAATGACAGAATTTTCATTTTTGGATGAACTATCCCTTTAAATTCATGCTTATAGTTTTTGTAAATGTTTTATTTACTACTATTTTACATCTTTTAATGTGGTAATAATATAATGCGACTGATTCACAACTTTGCTGTTCTTCTTTTTGGTCAACAATGCAATTTTGACACGGTGTATGGCATGTTTTTTTCCAGAAAAACATATGATATTTTTCTGGTGCTTATTTGAATCTCGACAGACATGGTCTCAAACTGTTGTTGTATAGAAAGCAGCTGTGTAAAGTAAAATCCTCCTTTTAGGACATTTTTGGAAAGTGGAAAATGGGAAAATAACAGCATATAGGTATGGAATGACATGAGGGTGAGTAAATAAAGACAGAACATTCAGTTTTGTACAAACTATTCCTTTAAAAGTCTAGCTTCCACGTGACATCAGGTGAGCACTCACATCATCCGCGAGCACCTCCAGCTCATACTCGTGGATGCCTCCTCCTCCGTACACACAGAAACCCACCAGCACCACCCCTGGCTTGTCCACCGTGAAGCAGATGGCATCGGGGGAGCCGTTGCCCGTGTTCCAGCTGCGTCCCTGGCTGGTCTTGGTGAAGCGGTTAGGGGTGGACTTCACAGAGTGCAGGGAGTTCAGCCCGTCCACCTGCACAACAACAACAAAGAAGTTTCAAAACTGTAGACAAGAATTTACATTTAGTGTAGAGTCACTGCAGCACATTAAAGGGACAGCAGCTGTGTCATTTCTGGATAAACTGTCCCTTTAAGATGAAGTGTCACTTCTCTTCCCAGCAGGTGGCAGCAGGCCAAATAACTGAGGGAGGATGTTTGTGTTATTGAACCGGAGCCTACATGAGAACCGCCAACTAAAATCATGCTTTTCCTGTGCGACTGCAAACAGCAGAAAGTGGATGCCATTTGTGCAACTCTATTAGCGATTTATATTCAACCTTTGGAAACAGACAGAGGTAAAGAGAAGTAAAGCAGCTGTAAGACTCTCCATAATGTACTCTATTAGAGCATGACAGAACAGTTGCTATGGCAACGTGCCAATGGCCTTTTCCCAAGTGGTTGGAGAAAGACTGCAGCAGACTGTTGTGGTCCAGTGGAGGACACACCTGTGTTCATGACTCAGCTTCCCACTACAACAATCCTGCATGAGCAGGCCAACATGGAATCTGCATGCTTTACATTTTTTACGCTGATATTGAGATTTTTTGTTTTTACAGTATTCAAAAGATTTAAACAGGGTAAAATGTTTGTCCACACAGTATGACATGCAGGTTTTTTTGACTCTTTGCACACAGAATAAAATTGAGTAACACAGAAATAAAATATAATAAAATATTAAAATAACAGAAATAAATTATAAAAGAAAAATCAAAAAGACAGAATTGGAATTTTATAAACTGACATAAATTAGAAATGTCCTGGTTCAAGGCCCAGACAGCCTGGAGGGAGAAGCTTAAATATACAAATATGTTAATAAATAATATATTTGTACATAAAAATATACTATAAATATAATGCTAATAAGTATATTAAATAAAAATTTGAATTTTAAATTTGAATTTGTTTAAAAATTTAATTAATTAAATAAAATATTTTTTTGTGACCCTGTACCACAAAGTCAGTCATAAGGGTCAATTTTTTAATAAATAAGCTTTCCATTGATGTATGGTTTGTTAGGATATTAGGATAATTTTAGAGTGCAAAAATATTGAAAAGAAAAAAAAAAACATTTTTAAAGTTGTCCAAATTAAGTTCTTAGCAATGCATATTACTAATAAAAAAAAATTGTTTTCATCTATTTACAGTAGAAATTTTACTAAATATCTTCATGCAACATAAGCTTTACTTAATATCCTAATGATTTTCGGCATAAAAACAAAAAAGGGATCATTTTGACCCAAACAATGTATTTTTGGCTATTGCTACAAATGCACCCAATGCTACTTAAGACTGGTTTTGTGGTCCAGGGTCACATATAATAATTTGTTTAAAATATTAATACAGTTGCAATCAAAATTATTCAACCCCCTTGTCCTGCAAGACATTTTGCTGCAGAGAACATTTTGTGAAAACAATTCAACAAAGGCATCAGTAAACTATTAAAGAAAGTTAATACACATTTGAGTAATTCTGAGAACGTAAGTTGATGAATAATGAAAAAAAAAATCGAATTGGCTCTAAACATTTAAGTTCAAAATTATTCAACCCCTGAAAGTAAATTTGGTGTAGAATCTTTTATTCTTTAAAACCACCAATAAACACTGCCTGGAAGTGCTTAGATGTTCCTGTCACCTTTCTGCTGCAATCTTGGGCCATTCCTCACCTGAAAAAGCTTTCAGATCACTGATAATCTTTGGTTTTTACTTTGCCACTGCTTGCACCAGACATACCTCTGATCCATACGTCCAAAAAGTTCCAGTTTGGTCACATCACTCCATAAAACATTCTTCCAGAACTCCACAGGTCTATCCAAATGAATTTTGGCATGTTCAAGTCAGCTTTTTGTTGTTCTTGGTCAAGAATGGTATTCAGCAAGATTCCTCAACATGAAGACTACACTTGTCTAGTGTTCCTCTTGTACACTGCATTGAAATATTTTTCCTCGTTTTGTCGGGTCATCTTGCAAGTCTTTGGCTGTACATTGCAAGCTTTTCCTCAGTTGATCTGATCAAACATTTTATGATATTGTGCTTTTTTGTTCAACACTCTCAAAGGTTTTCTGGTTCAACACACTTTAATCTAAGGAATACGGCTGCCAGCTGTGTCTTTAGGAACTTGTAATGTCTTAGAAATCTTCATGTAGTTTTAGACTTTATAATATAGCAAACTATTTCTTCTCTATTGATTTTGTGTGAGCTCTGTTGACTTTACCATATTTGCTACTCATCTTCAGCACATGCATGGGCTAAGAGTATACTATGTGTAACACCCCAAGCTAATTCCATTTTTAATAAGTTTGTAAAGGCTTAAGACAATTTTTTAAGACAATTTTGTTCCTTACCATAAAAATAACTGTCTTAAAACAGCAATGTTGAATAGGGGTTGAATAATTCTGACATAGCTGTGTAATTAAAAAAATCCTATAACTCAAAAACATTACATTATATATTGACATTATCCCTTTTTAATATGCCAGAAAACTGTTGTAGATGCAATTTAGTCCTGGATCTTCAGAAAGAGCAAAAAATATTTGTAAAGTACTGCAGTCTCTGGGGGGGTTGAATAATTTTGATTGCAACTGTATGTTAATGTTTTAACATTGTAAAAATATTATAAATCGTATAATTAAATATACATATATTAACATATTTCTTACTAAACATTGACATTCAACTTTATTTTAATATAGATCTTTCTGTATCGCTCTATGGATACAGATTCTGAGTGAATTCTGGGATTCTAATGAAACAGAGTGACATAATTTCTCCTCCACCATCTAAAAGCTATTTATGGCCAGTCGGTGGCTGTAATGCAATTAGAGCAGCAGGCGAATGCTCTGCGGACAAAGAGACGAGGAGGAGTGTGTGTGTGTGTATGTGGATGAGAGGAATGAGAGGCAAGCAAAAGATTTGTCCTTCTAACCTCAGAGCCGAGAGCAGATGCAGTGAGCTCACTGACGATACTAGCCAGGAGGCCACAAGTGTTGGACACCAGATGAGGAGAAAAGAGCTCAACCTCTTTCCTCAGACTCTTCCTCACAGGAAGCACCACAATGACAAGCATCTTCTCCAGAACCTCACGGAAAGTTGTCATGCCCATGAGATTCTCCTCCGTCTGATCAAAACACGATAAAGAGAGCTTTGTAACCGCTCAGGCAGATAAATGTTAATAAAATGTTTTATTTTGAAAAAGGAGGGATGATAGTACTCACGTGGCTGAGTTTCTCCATGTGTGCCACCAGCAGGGGGAAGCGGTGAGCGAGGGCAGAGTCATTCTCGGTGCTGACCTGCTTGACGAGGGAGCGCAGCAACACCTCCCCGTCGTACGCGATGGGCAAGATGGAGGTCAGCTTGACCGACGTGTTACACAGCGCTGACATGACCGCGGCCAGCAGACGGCTGCTCGACGTGCGGAAGTTCGCCTCTTGAATGTCCTGAAGGTCAACATGAAGGTCAATGTTATGATGGGTAGAGTCTTTGCTGCATCTGACTAGACTGTGTGTCTACCAGTAAAGTGATTAATGTATTGCTCAGAAATTTGAAAAAGAAAATATATGGAGGCTCTCCCTCTTTTCTGAGAGAATCTCTGATTTACGGTGTCATTGGAGATATTTTAGAGCTCAGATTCATCAGCTCTAAATCTGTCAAGAGGCTCGATTGCAGTGTGAGCTGGGAACTGAAAGTGGTTCAGCTGAAAATGCATCTCTGTTAAAGAGGTTCTAGAGGTGAATATCACAAAAAACATATCTAGGTCACATTTCAACCCAAAATCAAAGAGAAAACATTGAAATAATTTAATTTATTATTTATTATTATATTTTTCAAAAGTATTAACCAAAAGAGAAATGCAAAATTGACCCTTTTTTTCCCTATAGCAACACTTTCAGTCAAAAAAAATTTAACATACATAAAATATTATAGAAATAATAAAATAATTAAAAATAAATAAATAATGAAAAGAAAGAAATACACTATAATAATTATAATAAGATAATTATAATAAAATGTATAAATAAGTAAAATTCAACTAATATATATTTACAAATTAAAATAATAACCATATAAAAATATAAAATATAAAAATGACAAACAAGCATAGGTTATGCTACATGATGAATCTTAATTATTTACTTAAAAAAAGAAAAAAAAGAAACATTATATTTAGGATTGCATATGTGGTTTTTCCTTATTTTTATTTTTTTATTATATTTATTATAATTTGAAAATTTTGAAAAACCAAGCATAGGTTATGCTTAATTAATCCTAATTGTTTTTTTGTTTGTTTTTTAAAGAAAAAGGAAAAAAAGAAACGTTATATTTTGGATTCCATATGTTTTCCATATGTGCCTTTTCCTTGTTTTTATTTTTTCATGTTTTATTATTTTTATTATAATTTAAAAAAAAAAGACAAACAAGCACAGGTTATGCTAAATTACTCATTATTTATTTTTTGTAAAAGAAAAAGAAAAAAAGAAACATTATATTTTGGATTCCATGTTTTCCATATGTGGTTTTTCCTTTTTTTTCCCTTTTTTTTCATATTATATTATTTTTATTATTATTTTTTCATCTTTTCAAAAGTATTAACCAAAAGAAAATGGCAAAATAGACATTTTTCCTCCTATACCAACGCTTTCAGTCAAAAAAGTAAATATACATAAAAATATTAATTATAAAAATAATAAAATAATAAAAAGAAAGAAATACATTATAATAATAATAAAATAAAATAATAAATAAAATGTATAATTAAGTAAACTTTAACAAATACACATTTACAATGCAATCTGTTTTTCATACATGGTTTTTTCCTTAGTTTTATTTTTTATTTATTTATTTTTTAGAATTGCTACATTGCTACATTTAAATATGCATAAAAATAAATGCTAAATTATTCCTATTAATAAAAAAAAATTCCATATGTTTTTATTTTTTCATATTTTTATTAGAAGTAGGCACACCCCCCCCCCAATAGAGAACATTGTTAATATTATTTTGTATTTCACATTAATAAAATTCAAGTAATAAAATTACAGTAATAAAATTACTATAATGCCTTGTATTGTAGAGCAAACATTAAAAGCAGTACAAAAAGAACCATATTTTACATTTTAAAGAATAAATCATGATGTGATTTTGCTTCAGACTGAAGAGAATTGGGGGGATTTTTTTCCCCCTTTTTTTAATTGGTTGGAAAAATGTTCTTAATTGTCATGAAAAAAAAAAAAGATAATAATGACCTTATAATAAGACTTAATTTGATTTAACCAAAATATAATTTATTATTTCTTTCTGTTGCTTTTGGGTTAAATTATGACGTTCTTGATAGGTTTATTGAGATTTATCCATTTATGATTTATAATCTAGACAAAATGAGGCCACATGAGACTTAATATTGACAGCTAGCAGTTGAAATGGGTCCTGCAGTCCAAATTTAAAAGATGGTTTCTTATACTGCGTCCACCTCTGACGCAATGGTCACGTGGGTTGCCAGATTGAGGGATACACGACAGGAACAAGTGCAATTGACAATGAAAGGCAACAAAGTTTGAGTTGATTAATCCACATTTTTATATGCCTTTAGTCATAGAGCTTTTCAGATTGATGCTGAGGCTTCTAAGGTTGAGTAGAAACTGCAATCTTTGACCCAGTTCGTTTGCTGGCTTCCACGGCTTCAATACGCTGTTTTTCACCAACTGGCAACCCGGGGTGTCAAAATACTATTGGTTAAACTTTCAGTGGGCAGAGTCAGACCAAAACAAAAACAGGAGGCTGTAGCTTTGTTTTTCAGAGAAACAAGTATGTGAACTTAACATGTTTCCTAAATATCTGTGAATGTATTATGGTGTTTTTATGTACAAGCTGAATGTCTCGTGATTGTGATTACCTGGTCCAGGCAGTTGAGCAGATCGCAAAGGCAGGCCCACTGCAGGGCCGGCGTGGGGTAGAACGAGTGGAAGCAGGCGGTGAAGGTGTTGTGGCACTCTTGCAGCACGGCCTCCAGCAGCGTAAGGGGTTGACTCAGATATCCCTGCGGGTCGTTGTCCAGCTTGGTCAGGCAGTTGTCCATCCCCTCTGACAGGATCTTCTTCAGGAGGCTGCGTGTCTTTCCTACACACTCCGCCAGCTTGCTGGACTCCTCCACAACCGCTTTGGTACTGGCTGGATAGGAGACACAAACAGGCAGTGTAAGATAAAATGCAGATGCAATTTGGACCAGACAGTTCTGCAGGTTTTATAAAGGTAACTTTATAGGGATAGTTCACCCAATAATTAAAATTCTGTCATTTCAAGACCTTTGTTCATCTTAGGAACACAAATTAAGATATTTTTGATGAAATCTGAGAGCTTTCTGACCCTGCATAGACAGCAACACAACTGATATGTTCAAGGCCCAGAAAGGTAGTAAGGTCATCGATAAAATAGTCCATGTGACATCAGTGGTTCAACCGTAATGTTATGAAGCTATGAGAATACCGCCTGTTTTTTTGCGTTGCTGTCTATGCAGGGTTAGAAAGCTCTTGGATTTCATCAAAAATATCTTACTTTGTGTTATGTAGATTAAAAGAGCTCTTACGAGTTAAAAATGGCACGAGGGTGAGTAATTAATGACAGAATTTTCTTTTTTTTTATTGTTGAACTATCCCTTTAAGGCAAAGTAAAGGAATAAATTGAAGGGAACACATCAAATCAATATGTTCTCTTAATGTAAACGTCTAGGGAGCAGAAAATGAGCTGTATTAGTAACACTTCAACATTTGAATATAGGGCTGGGCGATTAATCGAAAAGTAATCGAAATCGACATTCAGAACCTATAATCGATCAAATTTTTCCAGGTCAATTATTTCAATTACTTTCCCTTTAAAAACACTACTGCGTGTGGAGTCACGTAAGAGTAATTTTATTTAGAAGAGATACTGCTTATTTTCTACTTTTAATATTTATTATTATTTTATAAATAATTTAATTGCAAGTTATTTATTTTCACTAATTTAAGAAAAATGTGACTTTTCATTTTAAGCAATGTGTGCTTTAATTTCAGTTGTTCAACACTGATGTTCAATAAATAATCATAGATAGTAGATAGTGTGTGCACCCTTCATTCAAAAATCTCTCACTTGTAATATGTGAGCATATTTACTGTACAAAACTTGTCAGTGAACTATGAGGGCAAAAAAATAAATATTATTTAAATATAATTTTATTAATGAATAAAATAATCGTTCATTAATCGTAATCGGGTTAAAATGTTCAATTAATCGAGATTTTGATTTTAGGCCAAATCGCCCAGCCCTATTTGAATATACAGCTTCCAACAGATCTCTATTTATTTTTAATAATTAAAAAGATTTAAGGCTTAAATAGCTCTGCTCCAAACCACTAGAATATAGAAATAACTTTTCTTGTACCTTCTGACCACACTGTAAAAATAAGAGTAATGCTCTTCCTTAGTATTTTTGTCTGATTTCCCATTGCAAATGGCTAAATATTCATAAATCAGGCAAAATGACGTAAGAAATCCCATTTTCTGTAAAATTTAGTTTTAGTTCTGTAAAGTTTATGCTTAAAACAAGAACAAATTTGTGCCAACGGGCTCAGAAAACAAAACTTAATTCAAAAGGGAAAACGTGTTTTGAGGATATATGTTTTTGTTTTAAGCATTAACCCACTTTACTTTTCAGTTTTCCAAGACTACATTTTACATTTGGATCTTAAGAACTTTATTTTGATTAAAGAATGTTTAGATATTTGTATTAAAAAAACGAAATTACCCAGGAAGACAGAATTTTTGGCAACGCATGCAGCATTCAATGTTACTTTTTTCTGCTCTGATTTAAGGCCTTTTTAAGATCCACACAATTGTTATATTTGTTAAATTAGTTATATTTTCTGCTTTCATTTTCATTTTAGTTGCAGTTTTAGTAATTTCGTTATGTAGTTTTATTTGTATTAGTTTTTGTTATTTTCTGAAATACATATTTAAGTTTTAGTTTAGTAGTATTTTAGTACTTAAACTTAAACTAAACAAAAATCAGAAATGTTGGCTTGTTAACTATCATATATAGTATAGACTAGTATAGAGTGGGATTAGTAAGACTAATAATGTTTTCTAAATAAGTATTTTTTGAAAAAAAAAAAAACTGTAATACTGTGAAATTTTATTACAATATAAAATAATGGTTTATATTGTAATATACTTAAAAAAAATATTTATTCCTGTGATGCAAAGCTGATTTTTTAATCAGGCATTACTCCAGTCTTAAGAGTCACATGATACTTTAGAAATTCTAATATGCTGATTTATTATTAGAATTATCAATGTTGGAAACAGCTGTGCTGCCAAACATTTTTTTGGAACCTTTGATACTTATTTCAGGAGTCTTTGATGAATAAAAAGTTTAAAAAGAACAGCATTCATTCAAAATAGAAATGCTATCATTTTTTTTTTTGTCAATTTTAAGACACCCTTGCTGAATAAAAGTAATTAAAAAAAAAAGAGAGAGAATAAAAACGTACTGACCCTAAAGATTTGAACGGTAGTGCATATTGTCAGAAAAGATTTCTATTTTAAATAAATGTATCACAGAATCCTGAAAAAAGTATCACAGGTTGTAAATAAAAATATTAAGCAGCAAAAACTGTTTCCAGCACTAATTATAAATCAGCATTTTAAAATGTTTTCTGGATGATCATGTGATCACTAAAGACTGGAGTAATGATGCTGAAAATTCAGCTTTGATCACACTTCAGATCTTCAGAACATTTTTTTTTTTTTACATCATAATAATGTTTCACAATTTTACATTTTGGTTTTAGTTAATAATTATTCAGACTATTCCTTAAAGACTAACAACTCTGTCCCAAAGCTGTCTTCCTCTTCATTACATGTGCTTAAAGGCCTAGTGTGACATAAGACCCTGACAATCAATATAGACTACATCTGTAACTCAAGGGAGCTCCACTTGTGACATTGACAGTCCGACTCAGCAAGAAGTGACAGCACAGATTCAGTGTATAACAATAAGACCGGGTGACAAGGTCTAGTCGTACAGTGTCAAGAGAGTGACAGCAGTGCTCAAAATCAATGTAACTTAGGTCAGCTGTTTTTTCAGCCAATAGCTTTACTTACACAATCACTTAAATAGCAGAATGAGTGAAAGGGGCCTGTCTTGACTGCAGCATTTTAGCAAAAATAATATGTAGCTTTTTAAACAGCCAGTGGGACGCCACTTTAACATCCTTTAGATATAAGCAGAAATGGTATAGAATACCAGAAATGGGGAAGATCTCGCAGATGTAGACTCGTAACAGTCGCAGGCAGCAGGTGCCCACAAACCGCAGACGCTCCAGGTCCAGAAGAGTGGCTGTGAACTGGAAACCCTTCAGGCCCCTCAGCTCCTCCACCCCCAACACCAGCGTGGTCCAGCTCCAGTGCAGGATACTCAGCAGAGACTCGAAACAGTCCTGACACGAGAACAAACACACACAACTGGGAAATGAACCAAAGAGCTGACCTATTATTAACTTGGTTTGACTGCACAAAGCAGATAGACGCATGGAAAAAAAGCACCAGCACTCAAGGGATTTCCTTCAAGAATAACAGGCAATAAAATACACTGAAGTACAAACTATTCAGAATTGGCTGCGGTACATCTGCTGCTTGCCAATTTCTTTTTGCTTTCTAGTTTGTTACAAGGCATAAGGATATTATATGAACACTCAAACTAGTGTTGCTAACATATCCTTTTGAGGAAAAAGCAGGTCAAAATATCAGCACGAGCACATTTATGGGTCAACCACGAACAGAGATGAAAGAGAAATCTTACAATGATCTTTTTTAAAATGCGTGCCAAGTTTTAAAGTCCCCATGAAATCAACATTTTAGTTTTTTGGCTTTTAGTATGAACATGTTAGCCTAAAGGTTATTTGTAAGCTAGTGTGCTTCAAAACAATGACAAAATTTGCATTTAGAAGATTTAAGCATTCAAAACTTACAGTACAGTCTCTCACTTCCACCAATATGGATTAACGATTTTCATGACATCACCCTGCACTTCCAATCAAACGCTCTCTAGAATTCGAAGTGTCCCGCCCCCTACACTATAAATAGATGCCAAAGCTTCACAAAATTAGCATATTCTGTACGGTGAATGGCACGCAGTGCACTATATAGGAGATAGGGAATGATTTAGACAGTGTACATATGCTTTCCATTGGTGAGAAAGAAGTCACACAAACCGCCACAGCGTACACACAGTCTGCTCTGGTCCAGAGACACAACAGCACAGAATCGGCACAGACCACAAAACGTATCAGACCTGTTTGAATTCTAAATAGAACGCTGTATTTTATAATATGGATTAGACTGTGGCTCTAATACGCCGTCAAATGCAGCTTTACAGAGTTCAATGGCTCTGTGATATAAACAAAACACTATTGGCTATTCAAAAAAGAGGGCGGGACTGTTTTTCTGTTTCCTGTTTCAAATTTCCTCAACATTGTCAACAGTGGACCTTTAAGTAGTTGTACATTTATGTCAGTTTCATAAACTTTTGAAATTCATTTAAACAGATTTTAAATGAACAAAACTTTGATTAGTAACTTGTCAAATGATGCAACCATCAAATAATTTTTTTTCTGTACAACATAACTACTAATGAGTACATATATTATTTACTTTCAAAATACTTTAAAAAAAAAATAAAGGTAACAAATATTGTAAATTTTTGAATTACCTATATTGAGATTTTCTTGTGTGTTTTCCATTTAGCAATCCTGCCATGTCAAAAAATTTCAGATTTTATTAGAAATGAATCAAATATGTTGGTTGATAATTATGTACATTATTATTATTATTATTATTATTATGTCGTTGATTTGACAAATTTACTTTTCAATTAAAAAAAAAATATTAAGATAATTAAATAAGCTTCACTGCTTATTTAAAACAATTTAAGAATGTCAGCATTTAATTGAACTTTTAATATTAAAATGTAATTAAATTCACACAAAATGTAAAACAATAATTTTTGAAATTCATTTAAACAAATCTCAACTAAATCTGTATTAATAACTTGTCAAATGGTTTAACCGTCAGGTAAGAAGTGATTAAATATGTTTTAAATATTAATGAATACTGAATGAGTACACATTTATTATTTTGAAAAATAAATAAAAATAACAAATATTGTACATTTTTAAATAGCGTACATGATGATATTTTCTTGTTTTTTCCATTTATCAATCCTGCCATGTAAAAAAAAAAAATCAGATATTGCCAGAAACGCAAGAATTATGTTGATTACTATGTCAGTTGATTTGGCAAGTTAAGTTTTTAATAAAAAAAAAAAAAAAACAATTAATTAATACAAAACTGCTTCACTGCTTGTTTAAAAACAATTCAAGAATGTCAGCAATTTAATTGGGCCAGACCAGACTTTTACATCACCTAAACACTTTTTACGTTAATTTACGTTAGTTTTTAACCTCAAATGCTCGTCTTGTCTAGCTCTGCGTGCCTTCTGTGTATTCCGGTTCAGGACAGTTAGGTATGTTGAAAAACTCCCATCTCATTTTCTCCTCCAACTTCAAAATCATCCTACAATGCTGCAGAAGTACCGACCCAGTTTTTACAAAGTGAACATGCAAAGATGATCAAACGCCCTTTTCAAAAAAGGTCAAACCGCAATGTAGGATAATTTTGAAGTTAGAGAAGAAAATGAGATGGGAGTTTTTCAACATACCCTAACTGTCTTGAACCGGAATACAGAGAAGACACGTAGAGATAGACACGACAAGCATTTGAGATTAAAATGTACATAAATGTTGTTTTTGTTTTTAGAAAATAACGGATCGTTTCGCTACATAAAACCCTTCATCCTCAGCTGGGATCATTTCGAGCCCTTTGAAGCTGCATTTAAACTGCATTTTAGAAGTTCAAACTCACATGTACAATTGAAGTCCACTATATGGAGAAAAATCCTAAACTATTTTCCTCAAAAACAATTTCTTTATGACTTAAGAAAGAAAGACATGAACATCTTGGATGACAAAGGGGTGGGTAAATGAGTAAATTATCTGTACGTTTTTGTACTGGAAGTGAACTTCTCCTTTAAGCTTAACATTATTGGCCCATAAGCAACCAGTATATTTTCATAAACATACCACAGACACGGTCCTAGCGAACGAACGCTTGAGGATGTGCACAGGCTCACTGGTCTGCTGTTTTCCTTTGGATGCGTTCCCATCATTCGATGGCAACCTGAAACATCAGAACAAAACAGGCATGTGAAAGAATTAATAAAGTCGATACACCAAACAAGCCGTTACAGAACTGAAATCGCTCGTGTACCTGTACAGCAGCTGAGGTATTTGTCCAGCATTCACATCAGTACCGTTATTGGATTTCTTCGAGCTCTTGAACTGAAAGACCACACTGTAGGAGGAATTAACAATGATAATTACCATCTTTAGTGAATTATCATGCCATAACGATCACATAATCACAGTAATATGCGTGTTTGTACCCATCATCAGTGGTGATAGTGGCCTGGCCATGGGAGCCGCAGTCACTGCTGGGTCCAGACACACGAGCCCAGGCCACATACCACCAGCCCAACTGCAGAAGCACGGGCTCATCGAACATCATTGCGTACTTCTCCCTGCACACAGAAAACACAACAGTAGCCCTAATGAGCTATTTGTACTCAGCAAATTAAAAAATATTTATAAATACTAGTAGTATATGAAAAATTACACTTATATTTGACCGTTTTAAGATTGCTCCATTGGCAGGCCTATATATAAGTGCATACATAATAATAGTAATTATGCAGCAATTAACCTGCACTCTAGATAGAGCACTCTTGAAATAGTGAAATGATCTTGTTTTGGATGGTACTTACCGAGCAGCACAGTCGTATGCCAGTACATCTGTCTCGGCCAGCAGGTCTCCGTCAGTTTCATGGTCTCCTCCATCTGGGCCCAGCTCAAACAGCTGCAACACAATCACAGCTCTTAATCATCAACTGAAAATGATCAAACTCCTGAGAATGAAGTGGGCTGACGGGAACACTTAGATAGCACCTGACCTTGATTTTTGCAGTGTACTCCCCTCGGCCACCAAAAAGACCCAGTCCTCCTAACAAGATGTCAGCATCTGCGCAGAAGCGGATAGCCTCCACTGAGTGGGCAGAGTAACCCCAACCTCCTCCGTGACCTAGAAAAAAAGAGTGCGCAAAAACAACACAATGATATAAATGCAACCGAACTGAAAATTTTACCAAATGTAGCAAACTTTTATCGGTGGAGGTTGCCAAGAGGTTCTGTTTTTTACTGTAATTCATGCAGCTTTTAAATATCTGATCACATTCTGGACGTATCGCTCGTGTTGCTGGAAATTGTCAAGATGCTTGTATGCGAATGTGTCTTAAAGGGATAGTTCAGCCAAAAATTAAAATTCTGTTGTTATTTTCTCACTCCAAACCCGTAAGACCTTTGCTCATCTTTGGAACATAAATTAAGATATTTTTGATGAAAACCGCAACACAACTACCACGTTCAAGGTCCAGAAAGGTAGTAAGGATATTGTTCAAATAGTCCAGGTTACATCAGTGGTTCAACCATCATAAATCCATCAAAAAACCTTCATAAAATTAAGATTGAACCACAATTTAACAATGCCCTTACTACCTTTTTGGGCCTTGAACATGTCAGTTGTGTTGCTGACTATGCAGGGTCAGAAAGCTCTCGGATTTCATCAAAAATATGTTAATTTGTCTTTTGAAGATGAACGAAGATCTTATGGGTTTGGAACAACATGAAGGTGATGACAGAATTTTCATTTTTGGGTGAATTATCCCTTTTAAAGTCTAAAAGAGTATTTGGTGGTGTAACAGCTGTATGACTTTTCATGAACTCACTCTCAAAGCGGTTGACCACGCTGTAGTCCTCTTTAGAGTAGACTTTCATCACAGCCTGAGTCTCTTCTTCAGCACTGGCCACACCCATCTTCAGCTCCTGCATCGCAGCCAGTGTGTCAAGACAACCTGAAAACACAATCGAACAGAAGAACTAACACACTAACTTAAGACTCCAATGAAAGGGGTTTTTATTTTTTTACTCTGAGGTCCACTTATAAATGTTTTTCCACTTTCTCTATTACAATCTTAAAGCTCAATTTATTCCTATTTCGCCTTCACAAACTACAGTTTGTGCTGTTCTATAGTTTATAAGTATAATATAGTTTTTTTTTAGCAGTTTTTTAACTGCTTAATCCACCAGTAACAGCATTTTAACAAAGTAAGATCTTACTGAAAATATCTTGTTGATCAAAAATACTTTTTGCTTCTCATTATAATAATTAAATAATATAATTCAAAATAATTGAATTATTTATTAATTTAAGTAATTTACTACAATAAGTAAACTCATTATAATAATTAAAAATCTGACCCACTCGTTTGTAATGCTTATGTATGGAAGACGTTTCAGTCACTGACCAAAAAACACAAAAAGATAATTGTGACTTTTTCCTCACAATTGCGATTTTACATCTCGCAGTTCTACTTTTTTTGTCTCCGAATTGCATAATACAAACTCGCAATTCTGAGAAATAAAGTCAGAATGAGATATAAAGTTGCAACTATAACTCGCGATTGCGAGTTTATATCTTGCAATTCTGAGAAAGTCAAAATTGCATGAAAAAAGGTCAGAATTGCAAGATACAAATTTGCATTTGGGAGAAAAATGTCAGAATTGCGTGTTTATATCATGCAATTATGACGATTTCTTGCAACTGTGAGTTTAGCACTCAATTCTGAGAGTGAAGTCTGAATTGCAATTTAATATCACGTCATTCTGATGGGGAAAAAAGTCAGACTTGTCAGTTTACACCACACGAGTCTGAGGGAAAAAGTCAGACTTGTCCATTTATACCACGCGATTCTGAGAAAAAAAAAAAACAGTATTGTGAGTTTATATATCACGATTCTGAGGAAAAAAAGTCAAAATGATGAGTTTATATCACATGATTCTTAGGAACAAAATTTGAATTTTGAGTTTATATCACAACTCTGAGGAAAAAAAGTCAGAATTGTGAGTTTATATCACGATTTTGAAGAAAAAAAGTCAGAATTGTGAGTTTATATCACGCGATTCCGAGGAACAAAAGTAGAATTGTAAGTTTATATCACAATTCTGAGGGAAAAAAGTCAGAATTGTGAGTTTATATCACGATTTTGAAGAAAAAAAGTCAGAATTGTTAGTTTGTATCACAATTCTGAGGAAAAAAGGTCGTATTGTGAGTCTACATTGCGATTCTGGGGACGAAAGTCAGATTTGTAATTTAATATCACGCAATTCTGATGAAAAAAGTCAACATTCTGAGGAAAAAAAGTCAGAATTGTGAGTTTATATCACGATTTTGAAGAAAAAAAAGTCAGAATTGTGAGTTTATATCACGCGATTCCGAGGAACAAAAGTAGAATTGTAAGTTTATATCACAATTCTGAGGAAAAAAAGTCAGAATTGTGAGTTTATATCACGATTTTGAAGAAAAAAAGTCAGAATTGTTAGTTTGTATCACAATTCTGAGGAAAAAAGGTCGTATTGTGAGTCTACATTGCGATTCTGGGGAAGAAAGTCAGATTTGTAATTTAATATCACGCAATTCTGATGAAAAAAAGTCAACATTCTGAGGAAAACAAGTCAGAATTGTGAGTTTATATCACGATTTTGAAGAAAAAAAGTCAGAATTGTGAGTTTATATCACGCGATTCCGAGGAACAAAAGTAGAATTGTAAGTTTATATCACAATTCTGAGGAAAAAAAGTCAGAATTGTGAGTTTATATCACGATTTTGAAGAAAAAAAGTCAGAATTGTTAGTTTGTATCACAATTCTGAGGAAAAAAGGTCGTATTGTGAGTCTACATTGCGATTCTGGGGACGAAAGTCAGATTTGTAATTTAATATCACGCAATTCTGATGAAAAAAGTCAACATTCTGAGGAAAAAAAGTCAGAATTGTGAGTTTATATCACGATTTTGAAGAAAAAAAGTCAGAATTGTGAGTTTATATCACGCGATTCCGAGGAACAAAAGTAGAATTGTAAGTTTATATCACAATTCTGAGGAAAAAAAGTCAGAATTGTGAGTTTATATCACGATTTTGAAGAAAAAAAGTCAGAATTGTTAGTTTGTATCACAATTCTGAGGAAAAAAAGGTCGTATTGTGAGTCTACATTGCGATTCTGGGGACGAAAGTCAGATTTGTAATTTAATATCACGCAATTCTGATGAAAAAAAGTCAACATTCTGAGGAAAACAAGTCAGAATTGTGAGAATATGGCAATTCTGGGGAAGAAAGTCAAAATTTTGAGTTTATATCATGGGATTCTGAGGAAAAAAGTCAGAATTGTGAGTTTATATAGTGATATAGTGAGTTTGTATTACACAATTCTGAGAAAAAAGTAAGAATTGTGATATAAAAACCTCCCAATAACCTTTTTCTATTTTTAATTCAGTGGCGGAAACGGATTTCCATACTAATGGGCTGGAATACCCTAAGAACAGTACTGAACAGACCTCGTTGCTAGAAGATGCATGACACATAAAAACAGTATGTGCTTTAAAATCAGCTCAAAATATCAAACATTTGATCTCCTCTGACTGGATAAAATCATAGTCTGAAGCTGAAAAGTAGAGACTGCATGATTTTCTGGCAACTCCAACTGAGCAAAATCTGCAGACTGACTCTGACTTCCAGCAACTAGCATTGAGTTCTCCAGAATGCAACCTTGAGCAAAATCATGGCAAAAGTCATGTAGTGTACCTTAAGGACATCCAACCTTAAGGATCTGAAGAATCAGCAGAACTGTAGGTGCTACACTCAGTCAGAAATGAATATATTCTATATTCTATAAGCTACAACACAGAGAAGGAGCTTTTCTCTTTTTTTAACTAGAGAAGAAGTTCTAAAGGTTACAGTGTTTCCACAGTAAAATGATCTCTTATTCCCAAAAGATCAAGGAAAATTTGATTTGACCGACAAGCACAAAGACTGCCAATCTTTCTTAGACACTGTCAGTCAACCAGCTCCATTTCGTCTCTGTACAGCTGACCTCAGTGAGAAACAGCTAGCAATCTTTGAATGTTCTACCATCACATGACTTCACTCCTGACAGGTTTTGAGATCCTGCTTGACAAGAGGGTGCTGTGACCTGCACATTAAACAGTAGTAAAGCTAAGGTGGAGTGAACGGCAGTGAAATAATATCGTCATACCCAGGATGTGCAGCGCTCCGTGGGACCGGGTGGTGGTGGCGTGGGAGCCCGAGGGCAGAGCCAGCTCAGGACTCAAGATGCTGCAGAGGGCCTGGATGTCCGAGGCTGTGGGCACACGGGCGTCTGCTATCACAGCGTTATAGCAGCACATCTCACGCGTGGCAGGTAGGAACCTGGAAGAACAGCAAGATGGCTTGATATTAGAGTCAATATTATGGAATTTGGACCAATATTTTTTCAGAAATGAGGATTTACTGCCTATATAACAGATGTTGACTATTGTGTTTTTAGGTGACAGGATCATAATGGCATTTTGGCATTATTACAAGCCTCACCTCCAGATGACATCGTAAACAGGGTCCAAACAGAGGCCAAAACCCTGGAGATCCTCCTGCTCTGAGTCATTGAAGGTGCGACAGCTCCCGTCCAGTTTGTTGATCAGAAGGCATTTGAAGGGAGGAGGTTCAGATACTGATGTTGGAACCAAACCTACAGGGACCAGAATGGGAGGGTCAAAGGCTTTAGCAGAATGCAACACATACACATTTTAAACCACAACAGGGAGGTCAAGCGAGAGAGCGTACCGATGATGTGTTTGCTAGCGAAAATCTCTGAGGTGGCCAGGATGTGGGAGTTGATTAGTGCCTCGTCAATTCTGAGGAAGGTTTGATCACCGCTGGCCCCGATCCACGTGGCTTTTCGACCGTACTTGGCGCCAATGTTAGGCATCGGAGAGGGCTTGGCGTTCCAGTAGGGCATGTCTAGGATGGGCCGACCTAACTGCCCTTTCTGTTGAGACAACATGAGATATATTTAGGTTGTTAACAAATAGATGGATAAATTTGAACTTGACTGGTCAAGTTTTGTGTGAATGGGAGACTGTTAACTTACTGAGAAACTCCCAAAGGTGAAGACCTGTCCATCCATGAGAAGCACTGCAGTGTGGTTACTGCCTGCTGTCACCTGAGTACTGGGGCCGGGCAGAGCTTGCACCAGAGTGGGTGACCCCCTGTGTGTTTGGATAAATATAAAAAAAAGTTAGTTTGCTATCAGTTTTAATTGTATAAAATTAAAGATTAGAATTAATTACTTTAAATAAATTGCATTAAAATAAGGTAAATGAATAAAAAATAAATGTAAATACATAACTAAAATAAATTTTAAATCAATAAATAATAATCTAAATAATAATGAATATTTTTTATTATATAAAACTAAATAATAATCAAATAAAAATACTACAAAAATAAATAAATGTAAAATAACTTTAAACACAAACATAATCAAAACAAATACCATTACAAAAAGTGTTTTTTAGTTTTCATAGCTGCTATTAGTTTTAATTGTATACAATAAATAAATCATTAAAATAAAGTAAATAATTAAAATTAAACTGTGTAAACAACTAAAATAAATTTAAAATTAATAATACTTAAAAATAATGAATAATTTTGTAGAATATAAAATATAACAAAATAAAATATAAATTACAAAAATAAATACATATATTAATTTTTTTATTAAATGAATATGTAAAATAACTTTGTAAATAAAATACATGTAAATAAAAACAAATACTATTACAAAAAGTTTGCTATCAATTTTAATTGTATAAAATTTAAAATTAGAATTAATAATTTGAAATAAATGAATTATTAAAATAAAGTAAATAAATAAATAAATAAAAACTAAAAATTATGTTAATAACTAAAATAAAATTTAAATCAAATAACAACTTAAATAATGAATATTATAAAATAAAACAAAATAATAATAAAAAAAAAAATTACACGAATAAAAATACATAGATAAATAAATAGATAAAATAAAACAATAAAAATAAAGTAAATAAATAAACTTAAATAAATAAAGCAATGCCTATTTAATAAACAAAAAATAATATTATTATATAAATATAAAATATTTAAAATTCTATAAATAAAATACATAAATACATTTAAATAAAACAATTAAATAATTAAAATGAATATTGAATATAAAGAATTAAAATAAACGTAAAATAATACATAAATATTTAAAATAAATAATTAGAATAAATACAATTCAATTGTTTAAATACACAAATTAAAACAATTAAATATTTAATATCATTAATAATTTAATTACAAAAATAAATAAAATAATACTTTTATTAAAACAAAATTATTTCAATAAATAAATAAGAAATTATTTTCCTGAATGCTTAGAGAGTCAAGAGTGTTTTATGCTACCTTTATGATACTTATGATACTATGTGACTGTTATTTCTGGAGACAATTGTGGCCACTGTGAACTACAACTGCATTCTCTTTAAACCTTTATTACCTAGAATTAACATCTCCATGTCCAAGTTGTCCATGCTGTCCATAACCGAAGGTGTAAACATCTCCATTCTCCATTAACACCACTGCAAAAAAAAAAAAATTTAGGTTTACCATTAATAATGGACATAGAACTTCAATTAATACTTGGCATATCAGAAAACAGGAACATCAAATATTGACCCAAAGTAATGACGGGGAACATGAACAATGGCTTTCTGTCACATTATGAAGGTCAGACGTGATCTTGACTCACCGGAGTGGTGGAAACCGCAGCTGACCTGGACGGCTCGCAGCTCACAGTCGAAGCGTACGGCCCCGGGAGGATACGTAGTGATCTTACTGGCATCTTTGTCCCCGCGTTCACTGCTGCCATCTGTAACACAGAACAGAGCGTGAGCCTGGGCGGGCGGATGGACGGTAAAGGGCAGACAAGGACAGCGAGAGACGAGATGGATGTCTTAAGGCAGCGAGTGAAGCCGGGGGCTGTTAACGACCTGGGAAGAGAAATGATCTGGTGCCTCGGAGGAAAGGAGAAAAACAGAGAAGTGAAATATTGGCATGGACAGAGGCCGAACAGAGCAGAAGAGAAGATAAACTGAGCGGGAAGTTGTGATTGTACACAACCTTAAACTCTCTCTATCAGGGGTTAATAAAAGAGACCTGGCATTGATTTGAGGCACAAATCCAATGAGGGAACAGGAAAAGTGGGCTCCTTTCACTCCACACTGATTAGTGCAGATCAGTAAATGTGCCACAACACCGCGTAAAAATAAATGCAGGCCTGTGTCCCAATGAATGTCTGCATGCAAAAATATATGCATATGGAACATACAGCGAGAGAAAAAAAAAAATCAGTCTATAAAATTAATGGTAGGTGTATTTTAACAATGAAAGACAGAACAACAAAAATATCCAGAAATACGCTTGATCCCCTACAGTTCAGCAAGATTTCAGGCTTCCAGGTGTCTTTTATACAGATAACAAGCAGGGCGTGCTCCTAATCTCAGCTTGTTAACCTGTATAAAAGACACCTGTCCATGGAAGCAAACAATCATTCAGATTCCAAACTCTCCACTATTGCCAAGACCAAAGAGCTGTCCAAGGATGTCAGGGACAAGATTGTAGACCTACACAAGGCTGGAATAAGCTACAAGACCATCGCCAAGCAGGTTGTTGAGAAGGTGACAAAAGGAAGAAACACAAAATAACTGTCAATCTCCTTCGGTCTGGGGCTTCATGCAAGATCTCACCTCGTGGAGTTTCAGTGATCATGAGAACAGTGAGGAATCAGCCCAGAATTACACAGGAGATTCTAGTCAATGATCTCAAGGCAGCTGGGAACATAGTCACCAAGAAAACAATTGGTAACACACTACGCCGTGAAGGACTGAAATCCTGCAGTGCCTGCAATGTCCCCCTGCTCAAGAAAGCACATGCTCGTCTGAAGTTTGCCAAAGAACATCTGAATGATTCAGAGGAGTACTGGGTGAAAGTGTTGTGGTCAGATGAGACTAAATCGAGCTCTTTGGCATCAACTCAACTCGCCATGTTTGGAGGAGGAATGCTGCTTATTACCCTAAGAACACCACCCCCACCGTCAAACATGGAGGTGGAAGCATTATGCTTTGGGGGTGTTTTTCTGCTAAGGGGACAGGACAACTGCACTGCATCAAAGGGACGATGGACGGGGCCATGTACCGTCAAATCTTGGGTGAGAACCTCCTTCCCTCAGCCAGGGCATTGAAATGGGTTGTGGATGGGTATTCTAGCATGACAATGACCCAAAACACACGGCCAAGGCAACAAAGAAGTGACTCAAGAAGAAGCACATTAAAGTCCTGAAGTGGCCTAGCCAGTCTCCAGGCCTTAATCCCACAGAAAATCTGTGGAGGGAGCTGAAGGTTCAAGTTGTCAAACATCAGGTTCAAGACTGTAATGACTTGGAGAGGATCTGCAAAGAGGAGTGGGACAAAATCCCTCCTGAGATGTGTGCAAACCTGGTGGCCAACTACAAGAAACATCTGACCTCTGTGATTGTGAAGGGGCCAAATACTTAATTCACTCATGAAAATACAAATCAATTTACATCTTTTTTGAAAAGTGTTTTCTGGATTTTTTTTGTTGTTATTCTGTCTCTCACTGTTCAAATAAACCTACCATTTTTTATTTTTTTTTACATCACTGTATTTTACATTAGCAGACTGTGTTTTGATATAGTAAGAAGAAAACCATGCCCCCAAAAACATATAATGCCCCTACAATGAAGGTTGGTAGTAGAAAGGAACAGTGTAGGAAATATGGAATTTCTGTTTTGGTGTCATTCCGAAACCTATATCCTGTTATTTTAGTGGTTATTCGTTAATAATTTACTAATACTGACTCACAACTGATAATATTAACCTCTGTCTAAAACTCAAAAATGCACTGGTTCTTGCAGGTGTCATAACAGTCTGCAACATTACGTGGCGTATTATTCAGTATCAGTAGACCTATTAATCAGTATTATTATACTGAATAGATTATGGTATTCAACAGCTATGAAAAGAGAAGATGAAAAATAGAAGCCTTTTTTGACGTTTTTGGAGCTTGGCAGTTGTGGTCACTAGGAACTAGGGGCGTCACAATATACCAGAATATTTGATTAAAAAAAAATACTGATATCTTGTTAATTCATATGATAAAATACTGGTCACTGGTTCACACTACAACATGGTTGGGGAAGGTATTGCTCCATAACACTAGTCTCATAAAACTCATAAAACAGAAAAAAGAAGACGACGCTGACGTAGCGTGTAGCTACTACTGCCACACAAAATGAAGTAGGCGATGACAGATGAAAGCAAGGCACTCCACCTGAACCCAAAAAGTTAGTTCACGAGTTGAGAAGTTTTTGAATTAGATTAAAAAAAAATTAAAAACGGGGTGCTAGACTGATCAACAGTAAGATGTTTTAGTATGCTACACTTGTATTTACAGTGTGATTCAGTGGTTATAAAAGAGATGAATATGCATTTAATGATGAGTTTGATTGATAGCATAATTATTTATATTTTCTTTCCAAAATGTACAAAGATATCAAGATAACATCATTTGAGATTGGAGAAAATCAGTTAACATAACAGTCCTACTATGAACTGCTGAGATGCATGAACATTCCCTTGTTCTCAGACAAAATAAGAAAATACAACATTGACTAATATAATAACAGCGCATGTGTTTGGAATGACATGAATGTGAGTAAATAAAGACACCTGTAGGTTAACTATTTAACAATAAAAGATGTGTGATATTGACCTAGATACTGGATTGGTTTGCGTTGGCCAGATATTCAGATGGAGATTCAGCTTGGCTATTATTTCAATGTTTCTTAAAATAACTACAAGGCATACTGTTCTATTTATATTGGCCATGCTCTAGGATTTATTTTAAGCTTTTGAGAAAACTAAACTTGCCTCAAAATGCTAACTTCAATGTCAATTAGCTATTTTAAGCGAAGCCTCCACATTTGGCCACTGCTTTCCCAATAACAGTTAACACAGCGTGACAGTTGTCTAGTATCACTCCACTTGTTTGGTTTAATAGTGATATTTTCCACCTGACAGCAGGGTCTAATTGTTTAACAACGTACTGAGCACAGCATACAACATATGGCAAATTGACTATTATGTTAGAAGAGAAAAGAGGTAGCAAACTATAGTTAGGTGTTTATTCTTTCACCAGAGAGACAGAGGTAGAAACGCAGAGTGAGAAAACCGTTACTGTGTCCAGAGAAAGCCGAAAGAGGCGGTAGAGCAGAGTTTGTTGAAGGAAGGGAGAGAGAGAGGGGCATTATGGGGCTCCAGGTGGAGTCTGTAGTGAAGACCGCAGTACCTTTGAGTCTCTCCCGCATTAGCTTAAAGGCCTGAAGGGGTCTTAGTCTGGCTAGCACCTGCTCACGCTGGTTCATAAAAAGGGGACCAGGGAAAACAAGGGGGCCTATGGGGGGGAAAGAGAAACTTTCACATGCATGGGGCAAAGCATCTCACAAATGGAAAATAAAACATGGTATATAACACATGGTATATTATGAGAACACAAGCGAGAAGGGAACATCCACAAGCCACCCACTCCCAGAGGAAACAAGCACATGTGAGGTAGAAGGTAACGCTGATAGTTTGGATGATCAGTCCGCTTTGGAGTATTATTGAGTAGAAAATAACACTCCATCTTTGAATCAAGAAGGAAAGTTTGTGGAAATTGTATGAAGTGCTCATAATCAAGTTTGTGTATGAGAGTGAACTGGAGAATGGATTACGATTAGATGTTTCTGGGGAAATAAAACATGTAATATCTGCAGTACGGCCTGTCTACCAAATTCTTGTGTTACGTTATGGTGCAAAATTGTTTGATGTGTAAAAAATTTGAATATTAGAGCCTGGTGATATACCTAAAAATTTAAATATAAATAAACATAAATAAAATCAAATATTTAATTCTATGAAATGGATTCTCTCTCTCTCTCTCTCTCTATATCTATATCTATATATATCTATATCTATATCTATATCTATATATATATATATATATATATATATATATATATATATATATATACTATTTAAAATAACTGCTTTCTGTTTGAATGCATTTTAAAATGCAATTTATTGCTGTGATTTAAAAGATGAAGTTTTAGCATCAATACTTCAGTCACATGAGCCTTCAGAAAGCATTCTAATATTCTGATTTTCTGTTCAAAAACATTTAATATTATTATCATTGTTGAAAATAGCATTTATCTGAAACAGATATTCTTTTTTTAACATTAAAAATGTCTTTAACATCACTTTTGATCAATTTAAAGCATCGCTGATAAATAAAATGCACTTAAGTGTTTTAAATATTGATAATAAATAATAAAACATGTTTCTTCAACAGAAAATCAGCATTTTATAATGATTTCTGAAGGACCATATGACTAGAGTAATAATGCAAAACATTCAGCTTGGAAATCACAAGAATAAATTACATTTTAAATATATTCAAAGAGAAAAGAGTTTTTTTTTTTTAATAGCAAACATATTTCAAAATTTTACTGTTTTTGCTGATCAAATAAATGCAGGCTTGGTGTGCAAAAGAGACTTTTTTAAAAAAAAACATTAAAAAAAATCTACTTGACTAGCAGTGTATACATTGTAAATATATAAAATATAATTGCAAAAATGAACCAAATGCCCTTTTGGCTACTGAAGGTATTAATATTCATAATTTTGCATCATTTTATACTATTTTTAAGAAATTATTTTAGTCAGAAAAATGCATTAAGGCGAGACACTGCAGGTGAATAGGGTAAAAAAAAATTAACTAATAGTTATCTTCTTACCCAGTTGATTGATTACATTGCTAATTGCAAACATTTTTTGTATTACAATTTTTCTAAAATGGAAGGTTTAAATATGCAAATGAGGCATTATTTAAATGAAATATGCGCTAATTTCTAGTACAAAAATCTAAACACTGGATGAAGTCAGTTTCAAAATTCTTGTTTAATTTTTTTGACATTTTAGAGTCAAAAGTTTTTACAGAGGGGATTTTTGGCATCTCATTTTGTCACGACATAGTTCAGAAAAAACTTAGAACAGACAGGAAACACTACTTTTTTTTCCCATTTTATAATTTTAATAAAAATCAAGCAAATCATATGAACAAATCCTTCTGTAAAAACCTTCAGGATATAGACAGGAATAAAAATGCAAAGTTTGGTGTGTGCAAGTGCTACTGAAGTTGAGATTTATGGCTCAGTGTAGGAGAAAAAACTCATTTTGAGAAACAGCCTTTAAAATATGTATTGTAATTGAAATCTATTGACACAAATAGATAAAGTGCTATAAAAGAAACACTTAACAGTGTTTTTTAGATGTTGTCTTTCCACTAGTCTGAAAAAACACTTTATGAAAAACCAAAAAGCCCAAAATCTCAAACTTGATGGGTGCATGAAAAAAATGTGTTTTTGCCTGCAGTGATCAAAAGTGACAGTAAAGACTGTTACAAATGTTATAAATGTTACAAATTTTCATGTCATTATCTTTCAAATACTGACCCTTACACTTTGGAACGGTGGTGTATAATAGTCTCAAATATATATCTCAAATATACTGTAAATATCTGATATATCACCCAGCTCTGGTTTTAGGTAGTAAATGCTATCCACATTTGTATAAAATTGCATTATAGCTAAGTAGCATGTTTGTGCAGCACACGTGTGGGGTTTATTTTGGGCTCTGGTCATGTGGGAGTCATACCTCGGCCCTCTTCCAGCCGGTGCCGGCGGTTGATGCGCTGTCTCTTCTCCTCCTGTCGAATCTGGGTGTGTTCCTCTATATTGACGCCTGGGGGAGGAGGGACAGGCACAGCTAAAATAACAGAGGTCCAGCACAGGCGGGGCCAAAGGAGGAGACAAATGAGAAACAACACAGGCAGGTGAATGATGAGCATGAGACGAAACACAAGACAGTGAGAGACAAGAGCAGAGAAATGATCCAAACAAAACACACACACAGAGTGCTGATGCACTAGGCAAATATACAAAGACAACACTGCCAAAGCAACCAGTGACTGATGATCTGCATTAGGACTGGGCAGTATAACTACATACCACATGATGGTAGAAATTAGATTGGCCAAATTCGTTTTTATATATGCTGGAATGCATATATATTTTGAAGTGTTGAACAGCTGATCAACTCATTTTATTATATTTGAAGTATATATATACAGTTGTTGAATTTTCATTCTGCCCTTCCCTAAGCTGAATATTTCATGCATGCAGACAGTATGGTTGAACATATGACATGAACATGGCCCGCAGACAGGAAAGGGATGTGATTTGATGGCTATGAAACTGTACTGAATATGACTGGATGACACCTCAGTACCTAACAGCAGGTCCAGCGGTATCATTTCCTTCACAGCATCAAAGATTCCTCTCTGTCTGGCCTCCTGACCATCCAGCTCTCTGGCACAAGCCTTACAGCAGCCACATGACGAACAGCCCGACTCACCAGAGCCACAGCCACAAATCCTGCAGAGGACAGACACAAATAAACGGATAAGGACTAACACTGATGCAATGGACTGCAGTAGTGACTCGATATATACAGAATAATACATTTCAGAGAAAACAGCCCATAATCCATAATAACACTTCCTCCGGTGAAAAAGTTTCACATCAAAATTCACCGACATATTTGTTAAGAACTGTTTTTGCTTGTAAATAGTGTTTTATCTGTGCATATTTCTCTCCTGATTCAGATGTGACCACTTTTTCACTAGATAAAACAATATTATGGATAAAGGACTCATATTTTAGCTGGAAGCAATGGTTAGAAGTTAAAAACATATTAAAAATTAATTTATTACAAACATGCAGCTTTTCACTTCACTGGAGTTGTGTGGATTACTTGTGGATTATTGTGATGTTTTTATCAGCTGTTTGGACTTTCGTTCTGACGGCACCCATTCGCTGCAGAGGATTCATTGGGGAGCAAGTGATGTAACGCTAATTTTCATCTATTCAGATGAAGAAACAGATGGCCTGAGGATCAACTCTCAGCAAGTTTTCATTTTTGTGGGGAACTATTCCTTTAAATAATGAGCTAATGCCTTTTCAACAGCTACAAGTCAACAGAAAACATCTGGTAGTTGAGTTTCTTTTACTTACTCTTACTTGAGTCACATTATTTTGTAGTATTTTAATGTGTATTCAAGTGAATTATTTCTTTGAGATATGAAAGAGCAGAAAATTAAAGGAACACTCCACTTTTTTTGGAAATAGCCTCATTCTCCAACTCCCCCCGAGTTAATAAGTTGATTTTTACCGTTTTGAAATCCATTCAGCCGTTCTCCTGTTCTGGCGATATCACTTTTAGCATAGCTTAGCATAGATCATTGAATCCTATTAGACCAATAGCATCACGTTCAAAAATGACCAACGAGTTTCCATATTTGTTGTATTTAAAACTTGACTCTAATGCAGTTATATTGTGTACTAAGACCGGTTGAAATGCAAAGCTGCGAGTTTCTAGGCTGATAAGATTAGGAACTACACTTCCATTCCGGCGTAATAGTCAAGGAAGTTTGCTGCCGTAATATGGCCGAAGCAGGCGGACTATTATCAGAAATGAGTTCCCAGCTAGTTTAGCATTTGCACATGTGCTGCGTGGTATTACTGCTCCTGCTTCAGCCTTATTACAGCAGCAAACTTCCTTGACTATTACGCCGGAATGGGAGTGTAGTTCCTAATCTTATCAGCCTAGAAATTTGAATCTTTGCATTCCCACCGGTCTTAGTACACGATATAACTACAGAAGAGTCAAGTTTTAAATAGGACAAATATCGAAACTCGTTGGTCATTTTTGAATGTGATGCTATTGGTCTAATAGGATTCAATGATCTATGCTAAGCTATGCTAAAAGTGATATCACCAGAACAGGAGAACGGCTGAATGGATTTCAAAATGGTAAAAATCAACTTATTAACTCGGGGGGAGTTGGAGAATGAGCCTATTTCCAAAAAAAGTGGAGTGTTCCTTTAAGAATTAAAATAAACACTAAATTGACAAAGAGACAGATATATTTTTAAATCTAATTTTAAAGTTTCATTTAAAATGATTTATTATTGTTAAAAGTAGCTACATTTTTTTTAAACCATGACAATTTAATTTGTTTGTTAAAGGGACAGTTCACCTAAAATTGAAAAACTACCCCATGATTTACTCACACTAAGGCCATCCTATGTGAATATGATGTCCTAGATGTATATTTGTCCTTTCAGATGAATACAATTAGATTTACATTAAAAATTGTCCCATCCGTTCTTTTTGTAAACATGCTTACGACAGTTACTGCAAGCTAGAGATTATGGTTTATGAAGTTTTAAATATGGATATTTTTCTTAAATAAACACATTGATTCGATTCAGAAGGACTTTATTAAACCCCTGGAACAACGTGGAGCACTTTTTGTGATGGATGAATTCACTTTATTGGACTTTAAAATCTCAACAGCCATTCACTGCCATTATAAAGCTTGGAAGATCCAGAATATTTTAATATAACTCTGATTGTATTCGTCTGAAATATAAAAAAAAGTCATATACACCTAGGATGGCTTGAGGGTGAGTAAATCATGGGTTAATTTTTATTTTTGGGTGAACTATTCCTTTAATTTAAATGGGAAAATTTTTGAACTAATAAGCATGATGATTAATAATTCAAATTAATCTTCCTTGTCCCTTGTAGCCCATTTGACCAAATAAAAAAAAGAAAGTTTTCAAACAAATTTCTTATTCTGAATGCTGTCAATAGCTGGAAAATCGTGATCCGTGTAAACATGTCTGGTGTGGTATGCAGTCATCCCTCTATGTGTGTGTGTGTGTGTGTGTGTGTGTGTGTGTGTTGTTTGGTTTCTCTCACCCTCCTGGCACTCTGTCAGGTCGGCCGCTGCTCACACAGCTGGCTCCATAGCCGGTGCAGTCTCCACACACGGTGCACACCATACATTGGTCCAGCTTCCACTTGTGCATGCCTGGCTGACACATCATAGACTTTTCCTCCTTCTCATCCAGCTCATCCTCCAAGTCCTCGTCCATTGCGGTGGCCATGTTCTCTACTCCAAATGCTACAGCAGCAAAACATCAAATAACACCCTTTTAAACGCAATAATCACAGAATTACAAAGTCGACTGTAGTAATTATCTTTTCCCCCTCATGTTTTTATGAAGATGGAAAATTGACCATATCTTTCACTCTATTTGGTGTAATTCTCTGAAGATTATCAGGAATATTCAGGGCGTTGCTAATGTATCATTTTTATGTTTGGTGTAAAAAGCATTAAAAGGTTCTCACCTTTCCCTGCCTGGCTCATGGCTCCAGTGTCTCGACCACACTGGCCCTTGTTGTTGACTCCAAATGTCCACACCTCCCCGCTCTTGGTCAGCACACAGGTGTGAGCTTTTCCCATGGCTACCTGAGTTACAAAGTGCCCCTTCAGATCTGACACCTGACCTGTGATGATGAGGAGAGAAACAAATTAATCATGCATCATACAGATACTGTAAAATCGAATTCTAGAACTTTCAAGGACTTTTCAAGCACAAATTTTTTTGATTTCTCACTTATCAAACAAAGTCTTATTTTTCAAATTCTAAAAAAGATAAATCTATTTAGTATAGATAGTTAAAAATGTACTAATAAAATGATACTCAAAATTCCGATCGAAATCAAATAATTCACGATCCATGCTCCAAAGTACCAATCTGAAGCGAAAGATTCACAAACCCACTCCAAAGTTCCGATCTTAAACAACTGATTCCCCAACCACGCTCCGAAGTTCTGATCTGAAACAAGAGATTCACAAACCCGCTCCAGAGTCTCGATCAGAAGCAAGAGATTCACAAACCTGCTCCGAAGTTCAGATCTAAATCAAGTGATTCATGATGGGCGCACCGAAGTTCCAATCTGAACCAAAAAATCCACAATCTCGCTCCAAAGTTCCAATCTAAATCAAATAATTTGTGATCCACACTCCAAAGCTCCAATCTGAAGCAAAAGATTTACGAACCCACTATGAAATTCTGATCTAAATCAAATGATTCATGATCAGATTGACAAACCCGCTATAAAGTTCCAATCTAAATCAAATGATTTGTGATCAGATTGACGAACCCACTCCGAAGTTCCGATCTGAACCAAAAAATTCACAATCTCGCTTCAAAGTTCCGATCTGAAGTAAAAGATTCAAAAACCCGCTCCGAAGTTCCAATCTAAATCAAATGATTTGTGATCCACACTCTGAAGTTCTGATCTGAAGCAAAATAATGATGAACCAAAGTTCTGATCTAAATCAAATTATTTGCGATCTGTGCGCCTAATTTACGATATAAAGCAAAAGATACACAAGCCTGCTCTGAAGTTCCAATCTAAATCAAATGATCTGCGATCCGCATTTCAAATTCAAATCTGAAGCAAAAGATTTATGAACCCACTCCTAAATCCCAATCTAAATTAAATGAATTGTGATCTGCCCTCTGAACTTCCGATCTAAAGCAAAAGATTCACAAACGCACTCCGAAATCCCAATCTAAATCAAATGAATTGTGATCTGCCCTCTGAACTTCCGATCTTAAGCAAAAGATTCACAAACCCACTCCGAAGTTACGATCTAAATCAAGGAACTCACAATGTGCGCTCTGAAGTTCGGATCAAGCAAAAGATTTGTGTACCCGCTCCGAAATTCTGATCTAAACCAAATGACTCATGATCTATGCTCCGAAGTCCCGATCTTAATCATCATTTCAGATCAGGACTTGAATCACAAATGATTTATTCATGGAAACCCGCTCCGAAGTGATCTGAAAAAAATGATTTGCGACGCGTAATCCGATTGGAACGCTTCGAAACAGTGAATCATTTTGCGACGCAATGGTTTAACTGATTCAGAGTTTCAAAAAGCTCCTTGAAATCATTCAATGCAATGCTGAAGTTCAAAAGTGAATGGCTTTTTTGAAGTTGATCTGGTTTTTGCTAGTAAACTGCTTGAAATGAATGATTGAAGTCATGAGTTTGAATCAGCGTAAATGACGTAAATAATTGATTCTACTCATCTGTTCCTCTTTTCGTGTCTTCAGCCATGTTTACACGACACTGTCAGTATTACTACTGGTTTAGCTCACTAGTTTTATGATATTAACTAAAAAAAAAAACGGGGGGAAAACGTTTTTTTTTTTTTAATTGTGTGAATTTTGGGTGAAAAGATTTGAAAAAATTAAACATTTATTTCACAGATACATTATGTTTCAATAATTCAAGCACTTTTTTTAAGTAACTCTTCAAGAATATTGCTATTTTAAAGGGTTTTCTGTGAAGTAAAAAGATATTTAAATTTAAAACAGGGGAATATGAATATGCAGTAATCAGTGCTGATGGTATTTGCATATCCTAGGTCCAAATATGGTGTTTTCTAAACATATCCCCTTTTTTGTGAATGCAGAGCATGTACTGGCTCTAAATAATCTCTCCCACAGGAGACAGATATACGGTTTTACAGACAGCAATATGATAGGCCATCATTTCATTCCTGCCATCTTTAAATGGGCATCTGGCAGGTGGCACTTACAGGTACTGTCACTGTAAATGGCATCCTTGCCAAACATGTAGAGCTCTCCATCTTTAGTGACAATGCTGCTGCTGCCATTGTTGCAGGCTGTGTAGATGGCCGTCTTGGTCTCGAGTTTGATCATCTTCTTGGGTTTGTAGGGCTTTGGTTGTCTCCTGCTCTTTGCTAAAAACAGACACCAACAGTTGATCTATGTGCAAAAATAACATTATCGCAAATCAAGTATGTACATGATAATGATTTCCATCATACTTGACTCTCCGTCCTCCCCTTTGCTGGCAGAGCCTGTGAAGAAGACGCTCCCATCCTCCGCCACCAGCAGGGCGTGGGAGCCGTCATGGCCCACTGAGAACTGCACGATCTTGGGCGACTTAGTTACTGGCAGCTCCACCCACTTCCCAGCCGACGGGCCGCCCTGCTTGATACCGAGGCTCTGATACTTTCCCGTATAGTAGATCTGCATCAGAAGAGAGGAAGACAATCATGTTTACACCTCCCTTGTGTGTTATTAAGTTTGTGCACAATGGCCTCAACGAATACCTTTGTCAGATAAAAGAAACGAACCGCTGAAATGACGAATAAGAACTGTCATACAGATACTAGTTGAGGCACTCAAGCAGTGATGGGAAAACTATTTTGCGCCAGCCAATATCTGCACCGAATAGGAGATATAAAACGAATAGTTATAGTAAATATACAATACCTGTCATTTTTTACTTCAAGTCGTTCTAAATCTGTATGATTTTTTTCAGCTTCCATAGACTATAAAAGTTAATGTTACCAAGAAAATGATTACCAGGGGCAATCAAGCTCCAAAAATGACTAAGAAGCGCCAGAAAAGTATTCCCGATGACTTTGTGCTTTATATACTAAGTCATCTGATGCTTCTGAAATTTCCCTTTCCACTGCAGCTAACAAAAAAGATTTGTGTAATTTGAATGTGCACCTTGGTTACAACATACACAACAGAAACCTGGCATGACTTGTCTTGATGTGTTGGATTTGAATATACACATATGTGAAAAAGATTTTGCAGGTCCAGTGGAGGAGAACATTATCAGTGAAGAACTTAAATTGCTGTCTTTATACCTCACAGAGCTACCAAATGGCTTTAATACACTTATTTGCCATCTGTTATCTGGACAAAATTTGAGATTAGTAAGATTTTTGATGTTTTTAAAGACATTTCTTATGCTCATCATGGCTGCATTTATTTGGTCAAAAATAAAGAAAAAAATGTAATAGTGTGAAATATTATTACAATGTAAAACAATGTTTTTCTATTTTAATATACATTAAAATCCAAATTATTCCTGTGATCAAAGCTGAATTTACAGCATCATTACTCCAGTCTTCAATGTCACATGATCATTCAGAAATCATTCTAATATGCTGACTTATTATCAGTGCTGGAAACAGTTGTGTTGCTTAATGTTTTGTTTTATGATTCTTTGATGTATAAAAAGTAAAATATAAATGTTTTTTAAGAATATACACTAGTTTGGGTGAGTACATTTTTATTCTTTCATTTTTTGAAAGAAATTCATACTTTAATTCAGCAAAGATGTATTAAATTGATTTAAAAAAAAAAGTGATAGTAAAGACTTACATTGTTAGAAAGGATTTCTATCTTGAATAAATGCTGTTCTTTTAAACTTCTTATTCATTAAAGAATCCTAAAAAAGGTTTCACAGGTTCCAAAGAAATATTTGGCAGCACAACAATTGCCAATATTGATAATTCTAATAAGTCAGCATATTAGAATGATTTTTGAAGGATCATGACACTTCAGACTAGAGTAATGCCTGATGAAAATTCAGCTTTGCATCAAATGAATAAATTATATTTTAAAAGTATATTCAAATAGAAACCATTATTTTATATTGTAATAACATTTTGCAATATTACTGTTTTTTTTGTATTTTTGATCAAATACAGCCTTGATGTTCTTTAAAGAACATTACATTCAGCTCAATTTCTTTAAAACATCTTCATATAGGTGTATATAATATAAATCAGTACAGTTACGATTACATTTTAACTATATGAAAAAAATATTAAATTATGAAATATTAAATAAATATTCTAAATATATTAATACTTTAAAATTTATTATAACCTTAAATTACATAATATTAAATGTACATATGTAACTATATATAGGGTTTTTAAATGGCCAATAATTACAGTTATAATTCTCTGTGTGCAGTTTTTATTTTTATTAATATCATGAAACAGTTTTTAGATATATTTCCTGTTTTCATTTTCATTTGAATATTTTCGTTATTTTGTTATATATTCTTGTCAGTGTTAGTTGCTTTTGTTTCTTTTATATATGTCAGTTTTCATTCATTTTTATTTTATTTTGTGTTTTATTTTAGTACATCAAGTTCAAACTCTTTTTAAAAGGAGAAATGCTGCCTTGGCTACTAGCTGAACTAAAAAAATGGTATATTTCATTTTTAGTTAATGTATTTCAAGTAAAGAAAATGGTTTCACTTTCAATTTTAGTAACTAAAATAACCCTAAAATACACATACGTGACCCTGGACCACAAAACCAATAATACGGGTCAATTTGTTTGAATTGAGATTTGTACATCATGAATAAATGAGCTTTCCATTAATGCATGGTTTGTTAGGATAGGATAACATTTGGCCGAGATACAACCATTTAATAATCTGGAATCTGAGGGTGCAAAAAACTCTAAATATTAAGAAAATCACCTTTAAATTTGTCCAAATGAAGTTCTTAGCAATGCATATTACTAATCAAAAGTTAAGGTGTGATATATTTACAGTATGAAATTTACAAATTATCTTAATGGAACATGACTTTTACTTAATATCCTTATGATTTTTGGCATAAAAGGAAAATCGATAAGTTTGACCCATGCAATGCATTTTTGGTTATTGAGACAAATATACCCATTCTACTTAAGACTGGTTTTGTGGTCCAGAGTAACATATAATAAAATGAAGTCATTTTAGTAAAGCACTCAACGTAAACATACATCTCATTAATAAAATATAGTGGCATATCTTTTAAAACTTAAAAACAATAAATAAATTGTCATGTGGAATGCTTATCTTGTACTTCTATAATGGAAAACACAATAACTACAATCAATGATGATAGAAAACGCACGTCAGCATTTCTGCAGTCCATTAATGTACGTGTGCGAAAAACTACATGACCTTCTTTTATTACGGTCCACAGTGTTTATTAGGAAAGCTGCCTAGTCACGACTCATCCAGGCCTGTTTTTACTGCTACGCTCACTGGACTGGATAATCTCCAGATAAGGTAAAGAGTGAGTTTAGTCAGGATGATAAACCTCGAGCAGCTCTCATATCTCATGAGGCCTGGCACACACTCACTGCACCTCCCTAAAACACACTCCATCACTGCACATCAATGAGACACACCCAGTGTGCATATTTCACTTTTTGCCACACCTGACAATGGCAGGTCAACTGAAATAATAAATTATTACACAACATTTTTAACAAAACAATTCCTAATCAAGTAACCTGCCACAGTGCTAAATTGTTTTATCCAGCTGCCAAAGCCAATTTGTGCTTGCATTTAGTGCTCGTTGTGTGTCAGTTTTGGATTCTGTCCACTCCCCTGCATTTGTACTGCTTTAGGATCACGTGTAAATACACATAGGCTGTGCTCGCTTTGGCCTCTCAAGCGCTCCAGAGTGTCAAAGAGCCTCGCCGCTCAACTGGAAGGCTAGAATAATCAAATTATTTCCAGTTATTTAAGCGTGTGTGGGGCTCTACAGGCTGCCCTTCTCTGCTGCAGCCGTCGCTTTCACACCAGAGACAGCATCTCTGCCATCAGCCCAGTCTGATAGACCTAGTGTGAACCTCACACACTGCTGAAACAAGCACGTACACACACTTACTCACTCACACAACCACCATCTGATGTACATTTTTGAAGATTACTCAATGAATGTGCATATTTAATGACCTTCTATGATCTGAATTTATTAAGGAAAATTTGTACTTGAACAACAGGCCTGGTTTTCTATAATAGTACAAAAACACGGTATTACTTTATTGTATAAGTACATTACTGTGTATAAAAAAAAAAATAAATAAATAAAACTAGGCTAGGTAATTTCATTGCATAAAGTAAATATGGGGGTGGGGGTGAAAACTTTTGGAATTTGAAGATCAGGGTAAATTTAACTTATTTTGTCTTCTGGGAAACATGTAAGTAGTGTTAATTTCGTCACCTATTTTTAATTTAGTCTTAGTCTTAGTCTTGTGCCAAATGTCCTTGTTAGTTTTAGTCATATTTAGTCATTCACATATCTTTTTTTGTTAGTCAAGTTTTAGTCGACTAAAAGTCTCGTCATTTTAGTCTAGTTTTAGTCAAAAGAAAACTCAAGGTATCTTAGTCAAGTTTTAGTCGACTAAAAGTCTTTTAATTTTAGTCTAGTTTTAGTCAAAAAAGAACTCAATATATTTTAGTCTAGGTTTAGTCAAAAAATTGTAGTCTTTTTTTTAAAATAACACATTATTACTGAGATTATTACTGATACACATTTCAGTAAAAAAAGTGTTTCACATATCTCAAACATTGGTTAAATGTCATAATTACCTGACAAAATACACTTGTTGAATGATTTTTGTTGAATGCAAATGTTAAACGTGTCTGGTTTTCAATTTCTGATTTAGGAGACACATTCACAAAATTAACCCTTTCAGTGGTGAGTTTAAAATATTCTAGCGGACCCCTGAGAGTGAGTTTTTTTTTAAGCGACCGTTATTTTAGAACGTTCGTCCTTATTGTTTCCATGGCGACGCATCAAGCTTGTCACGTGACACAACACAGACACAATAACACTGTATGACAGATAGATCGCTTTTATTTCGTTTTTCCTTTTTTATCCAGAATACTCACACACTTGCTAACCATGCCATGAACTATCTAATATTCCGATTCACAAATATGTGTGAATTAGTATGTTTCGTCGTTTAAAACCCTATATAAATGATCTGGATCGTAATCTGTAACGTGAGATGGGCGCGGCCATGTTTGTTCGCGCTGCCATTCAGACTCAGAGAGTCCTGTCAGCCGTATTTACAGCACATATACATTCATCCGTTTCTCCCGAAATACATGCAAGTGGCTGGTGAACTAGAAGAGGAATATAGTGAACTTTTTAGTTACTAAGCCTATGTGTATGTGATATGAATAAAACACATCGGCAAGTTATATTTATTTTGCTGCTTCCATAGACCTATGTGTGTATTTTACAAACTCTAAATGTCTCCTTTTACTAGTACTTATGTGTATTTAAATGTCTGAAACCTAAAATAAGCGTTATGTGGTTAAAAACACTGCATAGTTGTGATTATATGACAAGAGCAGAGCTCGTCCTTCTCTGGCTCAGCGCCAGCCAGCGCGCCAAAGCGCAGTTTGAATGTTTCAAAGCCATAACAGCTGATGAAAAAGCAGAGACGATTGTAGACGAAAATGAAGAGAGATTTTATCTTAGTTTTTATTTTATGCAAAACATTTTCGTCTCGTCTTTTTTCGTCAACAATAATGCATGTTCATTTAGTCTTAGTCAGCGTTTTTGGACAGTGGTGCAGTCTTGTCATCGTCTCGTCTTAGTCATGAAAAAAAAGGTCGTTGACGAACATATTTCGTCTCGTCTCGTCTGACGAAATTAACACTACATGTAAGCATATTCTTTAGCTTCTGAATGGCAGTACTAAATGAAAAAAAATATGATATTTAGGCAAAATATTTTTTTTTTACACATTTCCATTCTGCTCAAAAGTATTCACCCCCAGCTCTTAAAACAAAAATGCGGAAAAACCAAAGAATTTGTGGGACCTGAAGGATTTTTCTGAAGAACAGCGGGCAGTTTAACTGTTCAGGACAAACAAGGGACTCATAAACAACTATCACTAAATGATCATTGAGCTAACAAGACAGTATTAGGAAGTGTATTACTTCCATTCCGGCGTAATAGTCAAGGAAGTTTGCTGCCGTAATATGGCCAAAGCAGGCAGAGTATTATCAGAAATGAGTTCCAAGCTAGTTTAGCATTTGCACATTTGCAGCCTTATTACGGCAGCAAACTTCCTTGACTATTACGCCGGAATGGAAGTGTAGTTCCTAATCTTATCAGCCTAGAAACTCGCAGCTTTGCATTTCCACCGGTCTTAGTACACGATATAACTACAGAAGAGTCAAGTTTTAAATAGGACAAATATGGAAACTCGTTGGTCATTTTTGAACGTGATGCTATTGGTCTAATAGGATTCAATGATCTATGCTAAGCTACGCTAAAAGTGATATCGCCAGAACAGGAGAACGGCTGAATGGATTTCAAAACGGTAAAAATCAACTTATTAACTCGGGGGGAGTTGGAGAATGAGCCTATTTCCAAAAAAAGTGGAGTGTTCCTTTAAATAGGCTTAAATTCCAAAACATATTTTCTTAAAACCTTTTTCAAAGGTTTACTGGCATTTAGACAATCGTGATCTGCTTTGTCTTTACTTCTAAGCTGATGCTGTAATTATGCAAGGCAGTAGCACTTCCATTTCAAAGTGTTACTCAGACTCATTTAAACACTAACGCAGAGACACTTAGGAATATAGAGAGGTATGTCTACCTTCCCAGATGCCGTTTTCATCAAAGCAAACTCTCTGCCAGCTCCAATCAGGGCTGCTTCCTCATCAAACCCTGTGCCTGAGGACACAAACACACACCGCAAAAGAGACGACACCAAGTTAGTTCATTTCTAAATGTACTTCCTTTTAAACTCTGATGTGCTGCATAGATGTGTGAGCAGTGCTTAAGTGCACTCACTGATGATATGAAGGTCTTTCTCCAGGTCAAAGAGAGAGATGCCACAGGCATGAAGACACTTCCTGGCCAGTTTGAGTTGCAGTTCCTGCTGTAGGGCTGGGTCTGAGCTGGTGGCGTAGATCCGTACCACAAAGCCATCCTAAAAAAAAAAAAACATATCCACAAAAACATTAATCACCATAAAACGACAAAAATATCTTAATTTGTGCTCTGAAGATGAATAAAGGTCATACAGGTTTGGAACAACATAAGGGTGAGTCATTGATGGCAGAATTTTCATTTTTTGGGTGAACTATCCCTTTAAGTTATTGCAATTATTAAAATGGACAAGGATCATCAATCTCCATATTAAACTAATTTTGGTGAAGGCATTTTGCAGACTAGTCTTAGTTTTTTCACCTGATCGAAACCAAACCAGTGGAACTAATCTCGGTGGGCCTGTTTGACTAATGGCCCTGAAAGTCTCTGAGAAAGTTGCATTTTTCAAGGGCGTAAACGATTGTATATTGCAAATTTTTTCACACATATGATATTCATATCATACGATAGGCCTCCTCATTCCGAAAAACTTTGCCTTTGGAACCACTGCTGACAATCAAACCATTTGTTGAATGATTGAGAAAATGTAAAAAAAAAAAAAAAAAATTTTGCGAACTAGTCCTAGGTTTTTCACTCAATCTAGAAAAAAAAAAACTGTCTCTAGGTCAATAATTATCAAAAAAAGTTTAACTTTTGACTCTCGGTTGCAAAGTGATGCCAAAACATTTGAAAGGGGCTGGGCCGCTTTTACTAAAAACAGCTATACATTTTTAATGGAATGAGATATCTTCGCCAAACTCACAATGCAGATGTAAGAGCTCAAACTAAGGTAACGCAAAAAAGTCATGGAGCTTGGCCACTTGGTGGCGCTATAAGAGGGAAAAATACAAAAACAGCAAAATTTACCCTTTGGGAAGCAATAATGGGGTCGTTTAGGAAAGGGGCCATGTCCAAATACACCCAAAAGCCTATAAAGCCTAAACAAAAACTGAAAACTTAAAAAAAAAAAAAAAAAAAAAAACAGGTGAGCACATACGACAAGTACAGTCGTGGCCAAAAGTTTTGAGAATGACACAAATATTAGTTTTCACAAAGTTTGCTGCTAAACTGCTTTTAGATCTTTGTTTCAGTTGTTTCTGTGATGTACTGAAATATAATTGCAAGCACTTCATACGTTTCAAAGGCTTTTATCGACAATTACATGACATTTATGCAAAGAGTCAGTATTTGCAGTGTTGGCCCTTCTTTTTCAGGACCTCTGCAATTCGACTGGGCATGCTCTCAAACTTCTGGGCCAAATCCTGACTGATAGCAACCCATTCTTCACTTCTTGGAGATTGTCAGAATTAGTGGGTTTTTGTTTGTCCACCCGAATCTTGAGGATTGACCACAAGTTCTCAATGGGATTAAGATCTGGGGAGTTTCCAGGCCATGGACCCAAAATTTCAACGTTTTGGTCCCCGAGCCACTTAGTTATCACTTTTGCCTTATGGCACGGTGCTCCATCGTGCTGGAAAATGCATTGTTCTTCACCAAACTGTTGTTGGATTGTTGGAAGAAGTTGCTGTTGGAGGGTGTTTTGGTACCATTCTTTATTCACGGCTGTGTTTTTGGGCAAAATTGTGAGTGAGCCCACTCCCTTGGATGAGAAGCAACCCCACACATGAATGGTCTCAGTATGCTTTACTGTTGGCATGACACAGGACTGATGGTAGCGCTCACCTTTTCTTCTCCGGACAAGCCTTTTTCCAGATGCCCCAAACAATCGGAAAGAGGCTTCATCTGAGAATATGACTTTGCCCCAGTCCTCAGCAGTCCATTCGCCATACTTTTTGCAGAAGATCAATCTGTCCCTGATGTTTTTTTTTTTTTTTTGGAGAGAAGTGGCTTCTTTGCTGCCCTTCTTGACACCAGGCCATCTTCCAAAAGTCTTGGCCTCACTGTGGGTGCAGATGCGCTCACACCTGCCTGCTGCCATTCCTGAGCAAGCTCTGCACTGGTGGCACTCCGATCCCGCAACTGAATCCTCTTTAGGAGACGATCTTGGCACTTGCTGGACTTTCTTGGACGCCCTGAAGCCTTCTTAAAAAGAATTGAACCTCTTTCCTTGAAGTTCTTGATGATTCTATAAATTGTTGATTTAGGTGCAATCTTAGTAGCCACAATATCCTTGCCTGTGAAGCCATTTTTATGCAACGCAATGATGGCTGCACACATTTCTTTGCAGGTCAGCAAGGTTAACAATGGAAGAACAATGATTTCAAGCATCACCCTCCTTTTAACATATCAAGTCTGCCATTCTAACCCAATCAGTCTGACATAATGATCTCCAGCCTTGTGCTCGTCAACATTCTCACCTGAGTTAACAAGACGATTACTGAAATGATCTCAACAGGTCCTTTAATGACAGCAATGAAATGCAGTGGAAAGTCTTTTTCGGGATTAAGTTAATTTTCATGGCAAAGAAGGACTATGCAATTCATCTGATCACTCTTCATAACATTCTGGAGTATATACAAATTGCTATTATAAAAACTTAAGCAGCAACTTCTCCAATTTCCAATATTTATGTAATTCTCAAAACTTTTGGCCACGACTGTATGCAAAGTTTCAAGGAGATCAGACCACAGATGACGCTATAAAGTAAAAAAAAGGATCAAAAATTGACCGTAAACTGCACAAAATGTTTGTTCATCATACGATTGAGCACCTCATTCTGAAAAACATTGACTCTAGGACCACTCTTGTCAATCAAATTGTTCTTTAAATATTCAAGATTATTTAATAACACCACTTAACAAACTAGTCCTAGGTCTTTTGCTCAATCTCAAACAAAACCACTGCAGTACAATTCTCTGGACCCTCTAGATCCATAATTATTAAAGGTGCCATAGAATCTATTGATACAATATTTGAAATTGTTCTCTGATATCTACATAGAAGGTATATGGCATAGGACAGGGCAAAAATTCTCCAGAAACGGTTTTACAGGTTCATTTACAACCCTACGATTTGTCCCTAGAATGAAATGGTCTGTTATTACCTTATCTGGAAGGTTCATGAATAATAATGATGAGCTCTGTTGAGCGGCAGCTCTCACACAGCAGGAAGGAAACACATGGAGGAAAATATATATTTATATATGCCGTTTTTAAATTCACAATCATTTTACTTTTAGCGGCAGTACTTATCACATATTTTAGATGCTTGTTAGTGATGCTCAGGATCTGTAAATCATTCGCCATCGTCCGCACAGTCATCTCTCCTTACTCTGTTTATGTGGTAAGTGAAATCTTATGTACTTTGTTTTTTTTTTCCACAATAGCCTAGCTGCAGAACTTCTAATGATTGGGCAAATGCTGGGGACGTAACTATTAACGATCGCGACTATTACGTAATAGTCTGCGTTATGTTGGAATTGGCCTATTTTTCAGTGGTCAAACACCAGATTTATATAAGGAGAAGGAAACTATGGTGTTTGAGACTCACGGTATGTCATGTCCATGCACAGTTTTCCATTCTATGGCACCTTTCAAAATTATTGAATTTCACACTTTGGTTAGCTACAACAAAGTCATTTTAAAACCAGCATAGCCATGTATACCCAAAAGCCTATAACTCCTAAAAGAAAACTCAAAACGTCATAAAACTAAGTGAGGATATGCGACAGATGATTCTAAACAAGCATGCAACGTTTTAAAGAAAATTCAACCATAGGTGGCGCTATAACAGCCATAAACGATACAAAACATAGTTCTATGGTAAATTACCTGGATTTGCCAAAAACGCTCTTTTAATCACTGTTTTAGCTGGTTACAGACATGTTAACAATGTCGTTTTCCTTATATGCTTAAATGCCTTAAGCGCTTGAACCCCGGTAATCGCTGCTTGTGGCTATATTTTAATGTTTTTGTTTGTTTGTTTACTACAAAAGCCTAGAGACATCATATCCTGTTTTGTACGATAACAGCTGAAGAAATTCTGCATGCCTAAAGTCTAATGTGACCGCGTCTTAATACCGAACAGTTAAACTTTCTTTTGATGACAGGGCTTGTTCTAAAGCTCACCAGAATAGTCATAATCTCAAAGGCTTTGACACCATTAGAGGCTTTAGCCTCTCATCTGAGGAAGCACAGTGAGCATGTGAGGGTCAAAGGGAGAATTTAACTGTGTTAGCATTGCACACAGGAGATGCAAAGCAGAAACACACCCTCACTACTAGCAGCAGCCTCACACATACAGAGCCAGTTTGATCCAGAAACACACACACTTGAGTTCAGGGTGTGTACAATATGGGTGAGACTAGAGTTTGCAGCCTGTGAGTTTGCATCAGTGAGCGTGTGATAAAAAATAGACGACAACACAATGGGGTCTTTGATTTGCCGCTGTTAACGACTATGTGAGTGAGCTTTCAAAAACCTCGCTCTTTGCTCCAGGCAAAATCACGCCGCTGACAAATGCACATGCCCTTCGTCCTTCCTCAAAGATATAAGTTCATAACATTAACCCTTACAACTTCCTCCCCTTAACCCCAGCACTCCTCCTCTTATAGTCTCTCATTCATGCATTCATAAAGAGATCTTCAAAGGCAGATATGAATTAACACATCTCCTCCCCGTACTGCTGCCTACTCATGATCAGCCAGTGGGTTCAATCCTAAGAGAAATGCCCACGTCCACTGCTGCAGCCCCTCCCCTGCCTACACAGCTATTATGCACACACTCATATAAAAGACACACGCGCACGACTGAAATCGACTGAAACAAAGGAGATCAGGTGCTGCTGACAGCCACAATCACACCACTTGAGAAAAAGGCACTGATCTTGTTTGTATGACGTGCAAGGGGGAGGAACGGGGAAATCTGTTATCGTCTGACTAAGACCACAGCATTGAAAAAACGAGCTGTGCATTTTGGATTAAACAAACTAAACCTTATTAGGGGTTTTTAGCATTATTATCCATCTATTCTAATCCCATTGCAGTCTAACAGATCCGTATAAACACTTGTTTTGGTTGGCTACATCAGCCAGTCGCTAATTTTTTGAAAAATTAATCAATAGCAGTTTCTGCAAATGATGGTTTTCTAGTAAATACAACTTATTCTAGAGTTTAACATAAGCGTGTTTCTAAATTAATGGCACGAAACTTTAAATAGCAGGAAAATTTTATTTGATATACAATACACTGTTCAAAAGAGTCAGTTAGATTTTTGAAATGTTCTCTTTTTTTCAAAATAGCCTGTAATGCTCAACAAGGCTGCATTTATTTGAGTAAAGATACAGTTAAAACAGTAATATTGTGAAATATTATTGCTAATTTTAATAACTGTTTTCTATTTGAAAATGTTTCAAAATATAATTTATTTCTGAATTTTCTGCATCATTACTCCAGTCTTCTCCACTCTCACGTGATCTTTCAGAAATCATTCTAATATGAACATATATAAATATACTTAGTTTTTTAAATAAATATTTAATTTGAACAGGGTTCATTCCTATACTAATTAACCGATAAAATAAAATTCCGGGACTTTCAAGGACTTTAAGCACTACTTTTTTTTTTTCAAGGACTACCATCACAGATCTCACTTAAAATATTGAAAAATGAGAAACGGATATACTAATAAAACTAATAAAATGACAAAATTAAAGCATATGCAAAGTATTACTATCAAAGTATTACAAAGTATACTACATTTTTACTATAGTAAAGCCACTGTTAATTTTCTTGTATTTGTGCATACTTTCTTTTTTAAACTGTACTGCCTTAATGTTTAAATGTTTTCTACTAAGAAACTAAAAAAAAATCTGATTTCTGAAAATCGCTCTGAAAGCCTGATCGGAAATAATTTATACACGAACCCGTCCTGAAGTCCCATTCTGAATCAAATCATTCATGATCTGCTTCGTAGATCTGATCTAAAGCAAAAGATTTGCAAACCCGCTATCTAAATCAAATGATTCGCGAATCCACCCTCTGAAGACCCGATTTGAATAATGACTTGCGAACCATAATTTCAGATCAGGATCATGGATCATGAATTATTTGACTTTGTGATAAGGCGAACCATTTGATTTAGATATGGACTTCAAATTGCGTATCACAAATCATTTGATTTGGCGAAATGATTCAAGAACCCGATGCAATCTAAATCAAATGATTCACAATACGTGTCTCGATCTGAATCAAATGATTCACAATACGCTATTTGAAGTCCCGATCAGAAACAAATGATTCATGATATGCGATCTGATTGGAATGCTTCGAAACGGTGAATCATTTTGTGATGCAATGGTTTAACTGATTCAGAGTTTCGAAAAGCTGTTTCACCCATCACTACATGCTTTTTAAAACCGTTACAGGCTATGCAGAAATTCAAAAATTAATGAACTCTTTCATTTTGATCTGGTTTTTGCTAGTAAATCGCTTGAAATGAATGATTGAAGTCACGAGTTTGAATCAATCGGAGCGGTTCCAGCATTAATGACTTAATCGATTTAGGTCATCTGTTAATTTTTTCGCATCTTCAGCCATGTTTACACAACACTGTCAGTACTACTACTTGCTTAGCTTGATTGTTTTCCGACATTAACTAAAATAAGCGAAAAAGGCGGGAAAAAAATTTGTACATTTTGCATTAAAGATGTGCTTACTGACTAAATTAAACACTTATTTCATAGATGCATCTTCTTTCAAGAATTCGATCATTACTCAAGAACCTCTTTAGGGATATATCTGTTTTAAAGAGTTTTCCAGGCCTCAAATGTCAAAAACCCAAATTCAAGTACTTCAAGCACTTAAAGGAGTAGTTCACTTTCAGAACAAAAATGTACAGATAATGTACTCACCCCCTTGTCATCCAAGATATTCATGTTCTTCTTTCTTCAGTCGTAAAGAAATGATGTTTTTTGAGGAAAACATTTCAGGATTTCTCCCCATATAATGGACTTCTATGGTGCCCCCGAGTTTAAACTTCCAAAATGCAGTTTAAATGCAGCTTCAAAGGGCTCTAAATGATCCCAGCCGAGGAAGAAGGGTCTTATCTAGCGAAACGATCGATCATTTTCTAAAAACAATTACAATTTCTATACTTTTTAATCTCTACACAGAGCTAGACAAGATGAGCATTTGAGGTTAAAAAGTATATAAATTGAATTTTTTTTTTTTTTTTTTTAGAAAATAACCGATCGTTTTGCTAGATAAGATCCTTCTTTCCTCGGCTGTGATCGTTTAGAGCCCTTTGACGCTGCATTTTGAAAGTTCAAACTCGGGGGCACCATAGAAGTCCATTATATGGAGAGAAATCCTGAAATATTTCCCTCAAAAAATATAATTTCCTCACGACTGAAGAAAGAAAGACATGAACATCTTGGATGACAAGGGATGAGTACATTATCTGTAAATTTTTGTTCTGAAAGTGAACTACTCCTTTAAAGCAAGGAGGAATATTTTGTAACATTAGAAATGTCTTTACTAAAATCTGATTCCTGCTGGATAAAAGTATTCATTATTCAAAAATATATTTTACTGACCCGAACTTTAGCACATTACACTATATTACATTATTCCAAACAATTCTTTTGGTCAATACCTTTACGGATCAGTATAATTACTACTAAAGAAAGCATGATACAAATTTAAATATTGCTCGCTTTGTCTACCTTCTTAGATTGTTTTTTTGCTGGCACAATTCATTGTGGGACTGCCTTCACCCTGAAGAACTCATTCACAGCTGCCTTTTCATTTAGAATAATTATGCAGCCTACATTTTAGAATAGCCTTCGTGACTATTCCTACAAAGGCAGCTCACTAGGTTTTGGAGAAGAGCGACAATGCCAAAGAATAATACCACTTACATCTTTGCAGGCTGCAATCTGGTTGATATATTCTCCATCAGTGAATACAATGTTCTGTCCATCTGCTTGTAGACCTGAGAGAAAGAGTGGCATTTTAATTTGTAATAGACACTTTTACAGCTCTGAATTACAGGAAGATTTCATTTAAGAAAGACTTAATCATAAGTCATAATCATTTATATTTAATATAAATTAATTCATATGACTACATAATATATTCATTGCTATATAGATGACAAACTAAAGACTATTGACTATTCAGGGAAATAAGGAACAAGCCCTTCAATACGTCCTGTTTAAATAGGAAACGTGTCAACACAAAGAAGAAAAGTGTGCTGGTCAAGCCATTTATTTGCCCTGCTCTTAGCGATCAATAGCACATAAGAGGGGTGTTTGTACCCGGCATTGTGACGGTGCCCTCCTGCTCCAGAGTCTCTGGGTTGATCTTAATGGCCGCCATGCTGTGACTGTTCATGTCTCGATATAGCAAACAACCCTGTAAAGCAAATCGCCACAGGAACATTTCTTTTGTAAGGCTGTTCAATGAATAGCATTTCTGGTTGAAAACGTCACAAGCATGTAATGCTTTTTTTATGAGATACAATCAATAAATCAAACCCTCATTATATCAATACATGGAGTATGTTGACATCATATAAGCAGACAAACATAAAACAAGAAGTCAATACCTGGGCGAATCCCAGCCATGACCTTTTCTCCTTACGGTTCCTGATACGTGACGTGGAGTTGTACACATGGCCCTGCGATCGATAGACTCTTATTAGCACCCCACAAACGTAAGGATATACAACCTGCTACATCAGCACTAACCCCACATCCACGACTTCACAAATCTCAAAACCAGAGTGGAAACTGTCAAATAAAAACCTGAGTTGTATATATAACATTGTCTAGTGAGAATAAGCTAAGAATTGTCTAATTTCCATTGTGTAATAAGGTGAATAAAGGACGTTCTCACCCGCACGGTGCCACTGTACCCTGAGCCCACTTTGTAGAGGCCATCTTTACAGAGCAGGTAGAGGAAGGAACCATCAGTTTGAAGAAGACAGCGTTCATCTTCATCGATGTTCACCTCCTTCAGAACCCATTTGTTCATCAGCGCGGCTCGCTTGATGCCGTTCCCAAACCATTCCTGGATCTGGATCTTTCCCACCAGCACTGCCTGCACACTCCTCTGTAGCGCGTTTAGGATTGTTGGAACCTTTTGTTACACAAATTGAGTCGGGTCAGATAGTTCTTGAAAGTATAGTATGAAAGTATATTGAAGATATAACACCTTTAACAGTTCTTGAGTATTATTCCCCTTCAAATTCAAAATGCCAATCTTGCTGAATATCTTTGCAAACACAGTCAGTTATGTCTTAAAAGAACAGTTCACCCAGAAATGAAAATTCTGTCATTGATTACTCATCCTCATGTCCTTCCAAACCTGTAAGAGCTTCGTTTCTCTTCAAAACACAAATCAAGAATTTATGAAATCTGAGAGCTTTCCATAGACTTCAAGGTAGGTAGTAAGGACATTGTTAAAATAGTCCATGTTACATAGTGGTTCAACCTTGATTTTGTGAAGCTACAAGAATACTTTTTGTGCGCAAAGACAACAAAAATAAAGACTTTATTTGTTCTGTGTCACACATTTAAGAGAGTACCATGACGTACGTGTATGCTAATAGGTTTCATTAAAAATATCTTGATTTGTGTTCTGAAGGGGAACAAAGTTCTTACGGGTTTGGAACAACATGACGGTGAGTAATTAATGACAGAATTTTCATTTTTGGGGGAACTATGCCTTTACGTGAATGTAAACAATTAAGTAAAAACCAGATGTGTGACAGTACATAAAAAAAATCATAGTTGTAAATAACGATTTTTGGAGTACACTACTTTAGTCTTTTCTATTTCTGAGTAAAAATAGTTTCAAAACAAATCTAGCGATTTTTTCAGTGTAGGTCTTAAACTGACATCAACCTACCTTACATTTGATAACTTCATTCAATATCTGCTTTATTTCATTTTGTACCTGAATGCTACTGTTTGAATGCTGTCTGTTCACTAGTCTTTAATAATGTTTGAGCTTATTATTTAGCTAGTGGCCTTTGTTGTGGTATTGAAACTTAGGCTGCACATTATTATCGGAACGTTATCGGAATTGACCGATAAAATGTAAATATCGGTATTGGTCTGATATTAAAAATGATCTTGCCGGTAAGACGAGAAACTTAGACCTTAGCTTTAGACCATCTACAAATAAAAAAAATTCTAGTAAAATGTTACGGTGACCACTAGGGGTGCAATGGTTCTCAGTAAACACCTGAACCGTCCTGTTCTCCTCCCACGGTCTGGTGCGCACCAGGACCGCGGTTCAACTTGAATCTGACAACGCATCTGTAATATGTTTTAAATAACAACATGTAAAACAAACAGGGTTCGGCTAATGTGTGTTTCTGTTGAGAGATGCGCATTCTGGCTTCCCAATACGTTACAACAGCGATTAAATAAAAAAAACATGGACAAACCATTCTTGTTCAATGCGAGTGCCATATGCTGGAATATGAGCAGTCATTTATTCCATCTTCTCCCGGGTGCTGATAGCGCTTGTGTGCAGGTGAGACCTGAACAGCACACATTGCTATCTGGACTTAAACTAAACTTTGTTTCAACATTTAAGAGCCATAAAATGGAAACTCGCGCGTGCAGTGGAAGTGAGAAGATCTGTGCGTGTGCGCTCATTCGAAGCGCTCAAATCCGCACCTCAGAACACGCGCAAATACTAAGCTCTTGGACAAATTAATGGACAAATTCACACAAAAAATTTGTCAAAATTCTCGTCTTAGCAAGTATCCTAGCAGACACAGCTGGCTAAACATTAAGAATCAGTGCATTCTCTTAAATTGACAGCTATTTCGTCATAATTACCGAACAGCAACAACAAGGAAATCACTCACTCTTGATTGAATAGCTTTTGTAACTTTAATAAAGATTAAGTTTCAATTTATACTGCAAAATATGCAATGCCTTACATTTGATCTTTTTATTCAGTTTCTGTACCTAAAAACTAATGTTAGACCTACCTAAAAAAACGAAAAATCAGTTTATTTTATTTGTATCTTTACTCTATTGTATTTATTTGTGCTGTTGCTTGTAGTTAGATAGATTATTCTTATTTCTTAACTTTAAAAAAAAAAAATTCCCCCCAAACATAGCCCATACGGAACCGTACCGAAAACCGTGACTCGAAAACCGTAATACAAACCGAACCGTGAGTTAGTTGAACCGTTGCACCCCTAGTGACCACTGCCTCTCTATGAAAAAAAAATGTATTCAATGTACTCTAATAAAAAGAAGGTAAGTACTGTTGATTTTTACTCAACTAACCAAAATGTAAACTTTTTGTTTCTAATCTCAGCACAGGAGAGACTTGGTGTTGTTTCCAAAAACAAAAGGAAATATATCTTGATTGGTTTTCGGCCAAAAATTAGTTGAAAAATATTGGTATATCATATATCAGCAAAATCCAATATCTTGCATCCCTAGTCATAACCTTATTAGAATACAATCTTATATGGGTAGAAAAAACAAGAACAAAAACTTTTTTGTGGTAAAATCAGTGAATCAAAACGACTTTGCTGGTTTGTCATGGCTTTGAATCAGTCTAATGACTCACTCTGTGGCTGAATAAGACTGACATGACTCACTCAGTGAAGTTAGGTTTCAAAATGAACATGTGTTACGGTGTTATTGTTGTATTTTAAGACTTGAGAGACTTCAAACAATGCAGTTGCTGACTTTTTTGTTCATATGATTCTGCACGTGGAATTAAAATAAAGCCCTGCCAAACCCCTCTCTGAACTCCTTGAACTTTACCAGACCACTCACCAGAAGGACATCATGCCCTCCTCACAACATATCCCCAGGACACTTTATTTCCCCTGTTTAATATTTATGCTGATCTTTATTTAACATAAACCACTGTGTGTGTCTTCACTGACCCCGCCGCAGAGTTCAGCCCATGGCTGTTAGGTACTTTCATGAGCGAAGCTATAGATGACAAAGAGGTTTATTGATATACTAGAACATCAATGTTATTGCTTCAGATGACTCTCAGTCAATAGTGACATTTAGTTTTATTGCACAAGCTCTCCAGAGGATGAAGTACCCTTCTCTGTTCTTTACTTTGACTCAAGTCATACACTGCCAGCTCTCTAATTATTTCCATAATTTATTTCAAACTATCCATGTCAATAAATCAAATCAAATCCATGATTCAGCGATTTGCTCATGGAAATCCCTGTAGCTTTTTAAGTAAATATTGATGTTTACTACCAGGTAACGTCATATTTGTGAATATGAATTCAAAGGATTAAATATTGCTTATCTGTAAGTCGTAAAAGTGCAATAAATATTCACAGTTCGCTGTTTGGTTTAAATTAATGATTTCTCAGAATACAAAACAAATACACATAATAAAAAAGAGAGAGCAGTTGATTTAAATATATACACAGCAGCATTTGCTTGTTTTCTAGTTCCATTCTGAACCACTTCAAGTTGGACGTGTGCACTGTAAACTGACAGAGCGATGGCTCAGATATCACACTTTACACAAGCCCTGCAAGTTACTCATGCTCCAATTAGGTTGTAGTTACCTTGGTAACAACAAATGAACTCTGAGTTCCTCTGATGTCCAAATCAGTGTGTGATATTGTCAGAAAGCATTAAAACACTTTAAATAAGCAAAAAAAAAATGACAGACGCATATCAAGCAGATGGTAGAAGGCTGAGGAGTAATTGGCTGAGGGACTCTACGCTGGCAGAGTAATATAACAAAGACGGGAAATCGGAGGGATTTGACATTTTCAGGCAATTCAATTGTTGACCTCTACATGCAGTTGCGGTTCTGGCTATAGCATGCTGAGAGATGAGCGGTAATGTGCTGTCATCCTGACTTCAGATGAACAGCGGCTTTTTATGCAGGCTAAAATCTCAACCTCACTTAGCAAGCAAGAAATCCATTTGTTAAAAATAAAAGTTTGGATCCTTTAGAAAGAGAGGTGTTTGAGGAAAAGATTTTAGGATTTTTCTCCATATGGTGGACTTCAATGGTGGCCAACGGGTTGAAGGTCCAAATTGCAGATTCAGTGCAGCTTCAAAGGGCTCTACATGATCCTAGACGTGGAAGAAGGGTCTTATCTAAAAACTACGCATACGCATTTCTTCACGCATTACGTAGTCACATTGGAAAGGTCACGCATGACCCACCCAGTGTTTACAAAGCGAACGTGCAAAGAAAATCAAACGCCCTTTGTAAAAAGGTAAAACAACAGATGGTTTTGAAGTTGAAGGAGAAAATGGTGAAGAACTACTGACGCATGACCTTTCCAACATGATTACGTAAAGTATGAAGTCGTGGACACACATTGCACAGCTAGTGCAAGATGAGTATTTGTGGTTAAAAAGTATATAAATGTGTATTTTTTTTTTTTTTAAATGATAGATCGCTTCACAAGATAAGACCCTTATTCCTCGGCTGGGATCGTGTAGAGCCCTTTGAAGCTGCACTGAAACTGCAATTTGGACCTTCAACCCGTTGATCCCCATTGAAGTCCACTATATGGAGAAAAATCTAGGAATTTTTTACACAAAAACCTTAAAGGAGTAGTTCACTTCCAGAACAAAAATTTGCAGATAATTTACTCACCCCCTTGTCATCCAAGATGTTCATGTTTTCTTTCTTCAGTCGTAAAGAAATTATGTTTTTTGAGGAAAAATTTTCAGAAATGTTGTCCATAGAATGGACTTCTATGGTGCCCGTGAGTTTGAACTTCCAAAATACAGATTAAATGCCGCTTCAAAGGGCTCCAAACCATCCCACCTGAGGAAGAAGGGCCTTGTCTAGCGAAACGATCAGTTATTTTATTTAAAAAAATTGCAATTTATATACTTTTTAACCTCAAATGCTCTTCTTGTCTAGCCCTCGTGAACTTTGTGTATTCCGGTTTATGACAAGTCAAAATCGCTGTTTACTTGACCCTCCTTGCACGTTCACTTTGTTAACACTGGGTCGGTACTTCTGCAGCAATGTAGGGCAATTTTGAAGTTGAAGGAGAAAATGAGATGGGAGTTTTTCGACATACCCTAACTGCATTGACCCGGAGTTCATACCGAGCTAGACAAAACAAGCATTTGAGATTAAAAAGTATATAAATTGCCAATTCTTTGAGAAAATAACTGATCATTCCGCTAGATAAAGCCCTTCTTCATCAGCTGGGATCATTTAGAGCACTTTGAAGCTGCATTTAAACTGGATTTTGGAAGGTCAAACTCGCGGGCACCATAGAAGTCCACTATATGGAGATAAATCCTGAAAAGGTGGCCTTAAAAAAAACAATTTCTTAACGACTGAAGAAAGAAAGACATGAACATCTTGGATGACAAGGGGGGAAGTAAATTATCTGTAAATTTTTGTTTTGGAAGTGAACTTCTCCATCAATTTCTTTTCGACTGAAGACAGAAAGACATGAGCATCTTAGATGACATGGGGGTGAGTACATTTTCAGGAAATGTTATTTTGGAAACACAGGCACATCTCAAAGCATTGACTCACCTGGATGGTCTGGCATGCATGACTGCCATTGTTGGTGAGGATGGCGGAAACAGCCTGAAGGATTTTGCCAGTGTCTCCCCAGGCCACTACCAGGCTGAAGAGGCAGGCACAGGACAACGCCGTGAGTGTCTGACCGGTGGGGTCATTCATTCCTGTGCTCCGCACGGTGGTCTCCAGCAGGAGATGAAAGAGAGACTCTGCAGGGCCAACAGTGGTGTCACAATTGAAACACACAAACTCACTTATACATGTTATCAGTATATTTGAACAGGAGAAGGTATCTCACCCAGCACATCTGGAGGTTCGGTCTGAAAGCTCTCCGGTTGTTGTCCCTGGAGCATATCTAGGAGGGCCTGAAGGCTCCGTAAGCACAGTGACGGGTGCGAGAAACGAGTCTCTTTGATGAGCTCAAACACTCCACAGAGCCCAATGCCAATGATCTGAGGAGCAGAGGACCATAGATGTGATATAACATTTATCCACACTAGATTGACTGAAATTACATTTTAGTGGCCAATGCCACTATCTAGACAGTAGGCAAATTAATCATATAAAATGTATATTAAAGATGACATATCATGAAAATCGGATCTTCTTTCGTGTTTAAGTGCCATCAACAGGTCCCTAGATGCATTTACCAACCCATAAAAGGTCAACCAAGTCTCTTTGTTTTAGTAAGCATTTCTCTGCAAGCATGTGAAAAAAATGAGCCACTCAGATTTTACTCTAGTGACGTAGGAAGGGAATCTTATTATAATATTACCGCCCCTTAATCTGCACGCTTTCACCCATGGCGCCGCCATTTTGATTTCTTGCGATTTCTTTCCCAGCCGTTTTCCTTCTCAGATATAACAGACTGTGTTTTTTTAACGTATGTGTTTTTAACAAAGTTGTGTGTATTTGACAGTTTAAGCGCAATAAGACATGAAAGACAACTTAGTGTAGTACTCACATGCCGTGTGTGACAGTCACTTTCTGTGTGCGTGTGTTGGATGCGTGCGCTTAGAAAACTCTATATAAGAAGTTTAAACTGATATGGCTTTAAAACACATGAATTCAGAGCAACAGACATAATCAAAACCAAACAGATGTTTTTTGGCAAAGTATCTGATGCACGAGCTGTTCAAAATGATATAATAAATGATCTGTGGGGTATTTTGAGCTGAAACTTCACAGAGACATTCTGGGGAAACCTGAGACGTATATTACATCTTGTAAAAGTGGCATAATAGGTGCCCTTTAAAATGCAAAAACAACAATAATGACTTTCTAGATTTACTCAAAATGTCTAATGTCTAACATTAATTAGCAGTCACAGAAATAGACTTAATTCTAAAAGAATTTTCACAGACATGATCATTTTTTAATTTTTATTTTACTCTGATTGGTATATCAATCAATATACTTTGATGGTAAGATATCTCTTCAGAATTGTGGGTATTTAAGATTTGAAATGTAGTATTTAAGAGGGAATTCTACAATTAAACATGACTTTTGGCTTTTGCAGAACCATTTAACTTCACTGGACCATTTAGTTCATGATAGATCTTGAAAGGCTCACGTTATTGTTCAACCTTTTTTATTTAGAGAACTTGTCTGTCGCACTCTATTTTCTCACTCTTCAAGCACAGTCAAGTAATACTTATTCCAACACAAACAAAAAAATTAATCATGTAGCTTATTCAGTATAAAACCACCATCATCCAACAGAAAAGCCGTATCTGAATATACTGGATGTGGAAAAATCTATCACTATAGCAACAATGTTGTGCCAAGAACAGTATATGTGGTATACTTTGAGAGACTTTTAATACGGTGTTGCCGTTTCATCTAATGGGTTTATGTGAGCAGTGAGCACCAGCATGTAGAACACATCATATGAGCTTGTTAAGTTAGTTTGGCTATGCCTCTTTTATCTCAATGTTGTTAAGATACTGATCTTGCTGTGTAGCAATCCTCAGTGTCTTCATTCCAACTGTGAACATAAACCGAGATTTTTAATGAAGGAATCTTTGGGAAGTTTCTTTGTGGAAACAGTTCGTTCCTAAAAGTGCTTCCTTCTTGTTATAAGACACTGTATTGGGCCATAATAGCAAGAGACCTGGTTCATCTTTCAAGGTCATCTAAAAAAGAATTTCTGCTTTGTCCATAGGACGTCCGAGAGAAATAACAAATGATCCTGCGTAATGTCTCTCAAGGTTCAAACATGATATAACAGACGTTCAACTATCAACTATTATTATATCGTTAGAACAATGTTTTGAATGTTTAAAAATGCTAAACATTGTAAATATTGAATCGCTAGGGAACTAGAAAGGTTAAGTCAAATCAGAACCAGAAACATTCCTTGCGATTTTAATTTAATTCCTTTTCCTTCCTATCCCTAAGCACATTTTCTTCTAGGTTGTAGCCTACGCACAAGATCTTTGAAGTGGAGATTGGAATTAATCAGCCACCCGTCCACATCTGGCTGTGATGTGAAGAGGAAATGGCACATTGATGATGGTATAACATGGCAGTGCCTCCCTTTGGCCATTCTCGCACTGCAGAGTAAGAAACATGCTGTACTCTCAGGATATTGGTTTCAAAACCTGCACATTAAAAAAAATCAGCTGCTTTTACAGGGATATAAAATACAAAACACTCAAAATAAATAATTCCATTAAATAACTGAACAAAACATTTTAAATCCAGTAAATCCAACACTCATTTTCTGCTGAATCAGCATAACCAAGCACAATACTAAAATGTTTCTTAACTTTTAACATATACTAAAAGAGCAAGTCACATGAAGAATCAAAGTTCATTACAAGTAGCCTTTCCACAAGCTTAGGTAACAAAGAAACCACATGAAATGCTATCAAATGTTGCACAGGGAAATCTGGGAATGCCAGTTTATGATATCCTACTTAATTACATGTAATGTTCTGTTAGATCTAACAACCAACTGTTGAAGGTGACCTATTATGCCCCTTTTTACAAGATGTAACATAAGTCTCAGGTGTCCCCAGAATGTGTTTGTAAAGTTTCAGTTCAAAATATCACACAGATTATTTATTATATCATTTTAAAAATGCCTATTTTGAGTGAAAGCAAAAACACGCTGTTTTCGTGCATGTCTCTTATATGCAAATGAGCTGCTGCTCCCCGACCCTGTTTCCAAAATAGTGCTGTGCCTTTACAGCTCATATCTCAGTCAGATATTCTATCAAAAAAAACCATCTGCTTGGTTTTAATTATTATGCTATTATTAAGCATACCCACAGCATGTGAGTACTAAACCAAGTTCTCTTTCATCTCTTATTGCGCTTGAACTCTCAAACACACACAAGTTTATGTTAAAAACACACATGAGTTACAAAAACAGTAGGTTATGTATGTGAAGGTAAACAGCTGGGAAAGAAATTGCATGTTTATATTAAATCTGTGTTGCAGCAGCGTAATATACAGTAAATAAATCAATAAATCCACTGCTCTCTTGTCCTCTGAGCGTGGGACTTTAAATAGTGTTGTGTGCTCGTCTGTGCAGCCAATGACAGAACAGTTAGCATGCTTTGCTTGAACTTCTGCCATGGTGTAAGAACTGGTACACCGTTGTCGCTTGCAAAAACAGAACGGCGGCGTCGTAGGTGGAAACTTGCAGATTAAGGGGGCTCATGTTTTCACATGCTTGCAGAGAAAGGCTTAGCAAAATAAAGTTACTAGGTTGTCCTTTGTATGTTTTCTTGGTTCGTAGATGCACCAGAGACCCGTTTATAGCACTTAAACACGGAAAAGGTCAGATTTTCATGTTTGGTATCATTACCAGACACAGGAATCTCAAATATGATTAACAGCACTGAAGTAATATTCTCATAATATAGCACTGCAGTTATCATAAGAATTACAAAAGGCAAAAATAACAAAACAAAAAAGTTGATTCAAGCTAAATCATGAACGATAGAACTTAATCTCATGACTGGGCTTTCATATACACAATGTCGTCGACTGACCTTGGGCAGTTTGACGGCGGGTTCGCGGTACTCCTCCTCCTCCTCGCTGTCTGAGTCGCCGCTCTGCACAGAGTTGCGGGAGGCCAGGGCCAAAGCGGCCTCCTTCTGCTGCCAGTCCAGCACGCAGTGCCGTACATTACAGTAGACGTTGAACGCAGAGGGGTTGCTGTGGAGTTTGATGTCAGGCACTGGAAAGGCCCCATCCAGAGTCTCTGTCTGTCAGATGATAAAAACAAATACAGAATTAGGGGAGGGATGGAGGGAGACAGACTGTGATTAGAGACAGTAGGTTATGATGTGTGTAGTACTACAAGCCTTGGGGAACATTGTACTTCATCGATTTTTCTAAGGCAACTAGATGTGCAACTGTTTGTAGGTCTACATATATTCAAAATAAAACATAGAAACACACATTCATCATCATATTAGCCAAAGGTATATTTGTAGCAATTGGCAAAAATACATTGTATGGGTCAAAATGAACGATTTTTCTTTTATGCCAAAAATCGTTAGGATATTAAGTCAAGATCATGTACACACAGAAAATTTCCGACCATAGATATATAAAAAATTAAGTTTTGATTAGTAATATGCATTGCTAAGAACTTCATTTGAACAACTTTAAATGGCAAATTCCTCAGATTTTTTTTTTTTTCTTTGCACCCCCTGATTACAGATTTTCTAATAGTTGTATCTTGGCCAAATATTGTCCCATCATAACAAACTATACATCAATGGGAAGCTTATTTATTCAGATGATTGAACCTAATGACTGGTTTTGTGGTGCAGGGTCGCTTTCATTTGATTAAAAAATATTATATAGTTAATGTTTCATGCCTTTCACGCTTTCAGTATTTTAGTTAATGTGTATCAAATCTAGAAAAATTAAAAGACAACACAGACATTCTATAAATAAATAAAAAAACATTTTATAGTGCCCATTATTGTAAAAAAAAAAAAAGCAATACATTGAGTTAACATTCTATTAACTCAATTCAACATTTTCTTGATTATTACAGTTAAATTAAATCATTAAAACACAATACACAACCAAAAAAAATCAATAGATAATTTTTATTGATAAATATTTGTACTGACACATTTTTTATACTTTAATAAATACAAGGAGATCCAAAAAAATTAAAACAGAAAGAAACAGAATCCAGAAAAATTAAAAGACAAAACAGAAGCTCTAAAATAATAATAATAATAATAATAATAATAATAATTATTATTATTATTATTATAATGCCCATTATTGTAAAAAAAAATTTAAAAAAATTATTCAGTTAACATTTTATTAACTCAATTCCACATTTTCTTGATTATTACAGTTAAATTAAATTATGAAAAAAAAAATCCACACCAAAAAAAAAAAACAATTAATTATTTTTATTGATAAATATTTGTATTGACACATTTTTTAGAATTGAATAAACAAAGGAAGATTAAAAAAAAAAACAGAAAAAAACAGAGTTCAGAAAAATAAACACTTGAAAACAGGGGGGGAGGGGATTTGGGATAAAATAAAACTGATTGGGCCAATATTAAAAGTTTTTTTTTTTTTTTTTAAGTTTTTTGGGGTGGGGTGCATGACCACAGGCTTATAAATTAAATATTTTAAATACTGTAAAAACATTAAAAATAAATAAAAATATAATTTCATTTGTAAAAATATATATTTTTTTACAAAACATTTTTTTCTTTTTAAAATATTTAAAAAAAAAAAATTTTTAAATATAAGTCATTATAGCAATAATAAAAATGAAAATAATATTATAAACCAGACAGCTCAAAGCTATCTCACAACCAGTTCGTACATTTTTTACGAGGTGGCTAAAATCGTACAAATTCATACGAATTGGGGAACTCAATACACATGATTTTGCAAATATCATATGAATCCGTAGGGGTAAGGTCGTACGAGTAAGGTCATACAAATTCGTGCAAATTAACCACCTTGTAAAATATGTACGAATTGGCATGAGATCGGGTTGGCCAGTTCAGACTTAATCCTAATGAGATACATTGTAAAATACTCTATATACACACACGTTACCGCAATTTTATTTCAATGCGGCAATTTGTCACAGACAATGTAATTTAATCTGTATTTTGAATCTAAATAACACCCATGTTGATGTTTCTTCATATGCCACCTGTAAGTAACACAAAGCAGTCCTACCCACTAATAACCACATGGATAAATCCACCATAGTATAAAAAGTAATTAATTTTAGTAAGAAAAAAGTCAACCGTTGCACTGTTGCACCGTCATATTGACCAGCCCTACAATGTATCTAAAGTTTCATTGTCTCCTTCATCAAACCATCCCCTGACAGTCTCAACTCATCCATTTGTCTTCTTATTTGTCTACCTGCCCATAATAAGAGGATGATGTAATGCAGGGAAGGTCATTCATTTTTAGGCGGACACCACAGAGAAATCTACCCCCCTGTGTTTGGCACAGCGACGTCAGACATCTGAAGTCATTAGGAAGCCACACATCTGATCCATGCCTAGCAGCTCAGTACACTTCCTGTGATTTGCTATCATTGCTGCAAAGAATCAACAGCTTGGTTAAGGTGTTACCCAACTAACTGACTCCAAATCAGCTTTTGATTTGGGGAGGATGTCTCTTAGCTTCTGAACTCTTGTCCTCGTCAGTCAGCGGTGCGGTTGCTGATGGAAGAGACATGATAGACTACACGACTGCCTCTGACTTTGCTCTGCAATTCACCGTCCCGGATTCGCAATGCCCCACTTTGGCAGTAAAATCAATATGAAGCTCACTGAAGTAAATCATGTATAGCTTCAATGAGGAAAAAGATTTACATTTAGTAAACACAGACTGCTCTGCCTCCTGTTTTTATTGTATTAGTCGTTTAAGTATTGAGGAGCCCCAGAAAAAAAAAAAAAAAAACTCTGCCTCTAAAATTCAAACTATATCAATGATGCCAGTTTCCAGAAGTTGAGTACAGTGACAGAGCAAATCTACAACAGCATGGCAAATAAAATTATACTTATATATATATATATATATATATATATATATATACACACACACATTTTAACCAAATTCAGAATTAAATGTGTGGTCGAAAACTGAAAATTACTTTTTTTAAAACTTATTTTAAACATTTTTTTTTATTTAATTGTATTAACTTTGTGGCACCAATATGAATTATTTACAGAAACATCAAAATCATTCATTTAGCCTAAAACCCAAACCAAAAATACATTTTATTTAATTGAATTTAATAAAAGGTTAAAAAAATAAAATTTTCAGGGCCTATAAAATAATTTTGAGGGTTTTTTTTGTTTGACAAATTAGTTTTTTTATATCAAATTCTGTGTTTTTCAATACTTTTTTGTATTCTATTTTAGTGGTTTCATTCAAATTTAATTAAGAAAAAATCTCTAATTTATGAGTTCAATTTATTAGTCTAAAACTTTTTGTTCTGTGTGTGTTGTGTATTTACATTTTTCTGGTAAATAAATTCTGGTAAATAATTATTTCTGGTAAATATTCATTAGAAAATAATGTTTGAATAATAATATTACTATTAGTACTATCATTACATTAAGGAATATATTTGTCAGTTTTTCACAAACTTTTATTTTGACAGGATGTGGTGAAGACCTTTAAGTTTCTGCGTATGAGATACGAAAATAGTTTTTCTCACAAGAAACGGTAAAATGTGCATGGAGGGACTCTTCAAACAGTTCTAGAGATTATGTTTATGTGTTCATGTACTCATATATAGAGGCAGCGGAGGCTCAAAACACAGCTTAATCTACACAGACTTGCCCTTAAGTGCTCCAACCTAGTTTTGATCAGTTCAAATGAGACATTTTCTGCATCACAGAAATCATAGGGCCCTAACTGTTTCTTTCAACATACCTTCTGATGTTCATTTATGTTTATTTTGTGCTATAACTAGTAGTAAAAAGATAAAGACGATCTGTTCACATGCTGCTTGAACTGAGGGTTCTACAGTGATCTGTCACATTATTTTAAACAGCACCAAAACAATAATTGTTTCATTTTATAATAACACTGACAGAATTTAAAAGAAAAAAACTTTGCTTCATGCCAAAAGTAACAACGCTTAATGCAATCAAGCTTTCAAAAAATAAGAATCAATTAAAATCAAGAAATTTATACACTCAATTAGAGGTCTGCATTCCCGCGGCTCTCCCGCGGGAACCGCGGGACCCGACCAGAATTCTTGCGACGCGGGAATAAATTTCCAAATAAAAGCGGTTGCGGTCGGTAACTCCGGTGTAATTTGAACGGGAGCGGGCGGTAACAATATCCCGTTCCCGACGTATTTTCTGAACAGCAAATCTGAGCTTTACTCATTTTTATCGAGCACCTGTCGGCAACAGCCTGCGCTGATAACTGTTATGCACTCATGGACCAGTGCTTTCTGCGTCATGCATTTTATTGGCAAGGTCTCATAGGCGCGGAAATGGGGTACTGATGGTGTTTTTCTGTGGGCAAATGTTTATCAGCGTTACTCCAGAGCGCAAAGCCACGTTTGGAGTGCCAAAATCTTCATAAAGTTATGCTGACTGATTTTTCGCAATCCGTGTGGTTGTTAACTCCTGACCCAAACCCGTCTTTTTTCCGCTTTGCCAAAACAATTTATACTACTACGGCAATTAAAACAGTTCAGTTTTGTATGTAATGGAAAAGTGATTATAATTTCGTTTCTTTTTTATTAAGTTAATTTAGAAAAAAGCGTTTGGAGCATTTTTTGTTCGTTAAACGTAAGCTTTTTGTTTCTTAAAGTAACGACCAAGCGGAGTTGACTGTGCTTGAATTTGACTTCTCAAATCACGAATTGGCTACATATATAGATATAAATAATAATATATAAATGTGCGCTATTTGGCGCATGTCTGTGCGGAGAGTGGAAGCTAAAATGCATTTAGGCTCAAGCCCGATCACTTACATTTTTTTTTCAGTGTAAACTATTTAACCGTTGTTTTTGTCAGACATGATAAATATATACAGAAAGCTTTAAATTAGTACTTAACGAAATAAAACAGATCGAAAACAAAAACTCTTTTATTATGCAGCTAATCCGTAAAGATGAATTTCTCTCTAAAGGTGCGTCCAATGAGGAGATGGATGAGGAGGATCGTTAAAAACTCAGAAAACACAATAGTTTATAAATAAATTATTAAAATATCTCCTTACTATTTCACAGTCATGTTGATTATTTTTGCTGGTGTTGTGACAAGCTACTGCCTACTGCGTGCACTTTTTTATCACCATTGAATGTATAAAATATAATTGTAGCCCGCATTTGATCTATGACGGGGTGAAATACAGGGCTGTAATATACGTCTTAACAGTGGAACATGGAAATATAATAGATGTACTGCGAAAAAAAAGTTTTATAAACTCGATATTGTTTCCTGATGGTTAAATGTGAGATTCTGGAAACGAGAACTAATTTTAGCGGGAACGGTCGGGTCGGGAAGAAAATTATTCTAAGCGGGTAGCGGGTGAACAAAGTGTGAATATATAGCGGGAGCGGGTGGGTGCGGAATAAAACCTCGCGGGAGCGGGCGGGAGCGGGACTAGAAAAGCAGTCCCGCGCAGACCTCTACACTCAATCCAACCCTAATGTACACTGTTCTGCTTATAGAACTGAAACTTGCCAAAAATATGCTAACCTCAAAAAGCAGCCATGAAAACTATACACTCCAAAAAAATGCTGGGTCATTTTTTTAATATTTTTACCCAGGTACATGCCGGGTCATTTTTACTGTCAATTAGTGTTGTCAAATGTACGACTTCGGTGCCAGTCGGTGCTGAAGTTTTTAAAATGTCCATTCCCGCTGTTCAACATCACTCAAATGTTATCGGGAAATGGATGTTTTTAAAAATTCCTGTAGCGACTGCTACCAAAGTCAGTACTTTTGACAAAACTACTGCCAATACGAATGACAAACCCTCTCACAAACCTACCAAGTTCTGGGTCAGTGTAACCCAATGTTGGATAGTCTGTGCTAAACCAGTTAAAACTGGATACATTTGTCAAAGATCCTTCTGTGTTTTGTTCTGAGAGAAAACTTGACTGATGGGAAACTACCCGAATAAAATTAGGTTTGTATTACATTGTATTCCTGTCAAATTGTATAAAGAGAAAAACGATTGTAGTCTCACGTTTCATCTTTTTTGTTTACATGTACGTCCCAGCTAATATCTGCTTGGAATGCTAGACTACACTGGATCTACACCCAAAGTCAACGTCACATTGTCGCCACCAAGTTTCACCTCTTATCAAACGAATGCATGACCAGGACTGAAACATGACGCAACTTCATTGTTATATGTTTGACGGGTTGAAACTGAAAATTCAATGTCAGATAGACGAGATGGCACGAGGTGAAGCTGATTTTGACGTAACTTTTCAAGAAGATTATCATTTACTGATACCAGTTTTCTTTCCACAGATTCCCAGTGGCTGCTGCTGCGGCTCCTGTTTTTCATTTAAAATATAAAACCTTCCATATCAGGTCGACTGACCCAGCAAATGGGTTAATGTATAAAACCCAACAAACTGGGTCAAAATAACCCAGCATATGTTCTGTCCAATATTTACTCAGCGCTGGATTGCCAAATAACCCAAAAATGCTTGTTTTTAATCCAGTATGTTTAGAGCGCACCTATAGAAATATTGTGCTCAACAAAGAGGACTTCTGCTGTTTTCCCACTGACATTTCAGTTCATTCAATAACAACACATTCAGCCACAAACTGAGAAAGCAACCAATGGACATAACAAGCACTTAGAACAACCTTTACCAAAACCATAATTGGGCAAGGCAAGGAAAGGAGATGTTCCTTTGTAGATGCACAATTAGAGAACACATACAAAACCAATAGCCAACGAATGGAAAATAAAGACTAGTATATCAGCCTGATACAAGAAGGGATGTTTCAAATGAACACATCATGAAGAAAGAAAATTGATGCACTTTGATAAACGCTCTTCAAACACACTGTAAGCCGTTTCTTTACATTGTAAATTGCAGCTCTGTGGTGTTTGAGATTCAACATCTTTAGCACCAAACCTAATGTGCTCTGTGGTAATATCAATCATAGATGGCAACACACCGCGGTCACACAGTGATGTGTAAATTAAACCTGCACTGTATCAGCTATTCCCGTCTGCAGCCAACAATTGGTGTCTTGCTGTAGCAAGTGACAAACCGTGGCACAAGAACTCAGCTAAATAAAACACTGAGGGGCTTGAAGGTTGTATAAGAAAGTCAGTTGTCTGTACAAGAGTACATGAGTCATACTATACACAATTTACCCACAAGTCCCATCACTGTCGCCTGAAGGGTCAAAGGTAAATAATACCAGCTTACAAGAAACGCTGGTAAAATGAGAATAGCTAGATTTAAGATCATCACCCATGCTACAAGCCAATGTTACAAAATAAGTTTCATAAAAAGACTAAAAAAAGTCAATAAAATGATTATCGCAGTAGTTCCATTTCTTTGCAATTATGTGTTAAATTTAGGGATGATTTATTGAGTATTCATAATATTTTCATCATGTGATCACATAAAATTAACGGATTAGCTCATGCCTTTCTTTCTTCAGTTGAAAAAAAAAAATTAAGGTTTTTGAGAAAAACATTCCAGGATTTTTCTCCATATAGTGGACTCCAATGGGGATCAACAGGTTGAAGGTCTAAATTGGAGTTTCAATACAGCTTCAGAGGGCTCTAAACGATCCCAGTCAAGGAATAAGGGCCTTATCTAGTGAAACAATTGGTCATTTAAAAATAATAATATTAATAAAATTGATTGAATTGACCTTTTAACCACAAATGCTTGTCTTGGACAAGCTCTGTGACTTCAACCATTATGTAATCACATTGAAAAGGTGGTTAGTTCTTCATCTGTGTACTCAAAAAGGTAGGCTGAAAAAGTGAAATGCTGTAATCATCTGCTGCGAAAATAAAGCATATCTAGTGCCCGTAGCATTACCAAACAGGCGTTAAACTCACAGCACATGCAATAAGTTGAACTGAGCCGTTCTATAGCACAGAAAACACTGGATCATGAGCTGATCGCCTGAACGAAGTGCGCGCTTCGCTTTGAAACATGCTGCGAAAAGAGGCTTGATGAAAGGATTAAGCCACATTATGCTTTCAATTTTAGCTCGTTTGCCATAATGGCCCAAAACACAACTTTAAAACCTTTTATGTTATGTTATCATGCGACTACGATGATATCGAGACGGTTTTGCTATCGCGATACCACGATATTGATAATCAGTGTTGGGGAAAGTTACTGTTGAAAGTAATGCATTACAATATGGAGTTACTCCCTAAAAATGTAACTTATTACGTTACTTAGTTACTTTTTATGGAAAGTAATGCGTTACGTTACTTTTGCGTTACTTTTTAAATCTGGGCAGGGCTTGCTTGTTTGTTTCAATATAAAAAGTTCTATTTTTGGCAAATGTAAAAGCCTTTTCACACCAAAAGCTTCAGGCTTAGAGAAAGTAAATTCACATCTGTACAGTAGACCACAGAAGAAAAAATGTCAACTCTTCAGCAATCAAAAACAAAAAAGGATAACAAATGTTAGATTATTTTGAGTAATTTTTGCTTATTAGTATGGGTGAATTGGATCAAAGGTTGGCAGCAAAGACATCAGTTAATAAAAGGGGATTAAATACATAAAGGATATTTGTACTATTTAACATTTAATTATTGCAGGTTTGCATTGAATCTGACTGTTTTTATTCATTTTGAGGAATACTGTATCTGTTTTTTTTTTAGTGAGTGAGATGAATTAATGCATGTTCACATTTATTCTAGAACTAAAGTAACATCTTACTCACAATTTCTCTCAACATGGAGACAGGAGAGCTTTTAATAATATCTCAACAAATGGGGGGAAAAAGTAACTCAGATATTTTCTTGTCAATTAAAAAGTAATGTGTCACTTTACTAGTTACTTGGAAAAAGTAATATTATTATGTAACTTGCGTTACTTGTAATGCGATACCCCCAACACTGTTGATAATCCCGTTACATCCATAGTATTAATTGTTATACTCACATAAGTGAAATAATGAAAAAGAAACAGTGCTGAAAACTAGATTTTTACAGTATTTCAAAATGTTTAATGCAAGGAGTACAGATGTTTGATCAACAAGTTAGTTCTTAGGGCACGCAGAAATACAAAGACTCCTTTGAAAAAGAAATAAATCTGCCTTTTTGAAGGCACTTCAAAGCAAACACATGAACATCAAATATATATACACTTAAATAGAAGCGAAATAAATTTCACTTTTTATCTATATCGCCCAGTCTTAGTCATCAGTAGCACAAAGCTGTCTGGTATTACATAACATCACAGGTCAAGAGAGAAATCCAAGCAGCAGGGCAGTGAACTTATGAAGACACGTTCTGATCCATCAAACAAAGCAAACCGAAGCGCTTGAACATGACATTTCAGCAGAACGTCTTCAAGACGAGCACCTCCCTGCTGAAGAAACACCACCCATCTGTTTGTGAGCAAACAAAGGCAAGGAGCTCCTTTTAAGGAGGCTGTGGCAGAGAAAGAGTAATATATAAGTGAGCTCTTTTCTCCTTAGCCAGCAGGGTTTTAGGGTGGAGGATTATGACTGCATATCTACAATCGCATTATTCTCTTTTACCCCTGCATGTGAAGCACTCACATCCACTGGGGAAAACAGAGTGCCTGGGAAAGGATATCCAAACACAATCAGGCATTAACCCCCACACATGCTTTGGGGAATGGCAAGACAATACACAATCTCCAACAGAAGACATTTTGGGTCTCTGAGCGCTGGTAAACGCTGCAGACGTAACGAGACAAACCCTGCTGCCAGCCACACCATAGGTGCGCTCGGTGCAGGAGATGGAGGAAGCTGTTGCCATGGCAACATGCAACACATGGGTCGCCAAGCAACAGCCAATCGTGACCCCGCCACTCCCGCATTCTCCGCCATGTGTGTCAGTGTTTACTGGTATCTTCTCAACTGTGACGACTAAAGCAGTTTCCAAGCAGGAAAATATGTATGTAGAAATATGTATACATATGTGCACTCTAAAAAATGCTGGGTTCAGCCCATTGGGTCAATTTATTGGGTTGTTTTCTAATATTTTTACCCAGGTGCTGGGTAGTTTTTCTGCACTCTATCTGCACTCTAAAAAAAGGCAGATTCAAATGTTTTTACCTAAATCCTGAGTTCAGCTTGTTAAGTCATTTTATTGGGATATTTTTAATAATTTTTTACACAGATGCCAGGTAGTTTTTTTTGTAACTAATCTGTTGGGTCATTTTTAATACTGGGTTATTTTCTTCCACCCAGTAGAGTTCAGCCTGTCTCTAACGAAACAACCTAGCTGCTGAGTTACAGTCAAGAGTGCAGGCTTTTTGAGTCCTTAACAGGAGAGACCGGTTATCAGTGCAACTGATGCGGCGCAAAATAAAGGTTTGTATACATTTTAATTCATCTATAAAGTCTTTACTGTGCTGTAAATTATATTATTTTATGCAACACAACATACAAGGATGAGATGTCAGTCAGCTGCTTCAGCAGCGGTCGTTTTACATGATGGAAATGCCTTTTGCCTTATATGACATACAGTAAACTGATACATTATAACGTTAAAATATGTTCTCTAATCTGTGTAGTGTTTGTTTATGGGCAGGTTATGGAGTCAGTCATGGCATCTTTCAGCTATGAGTTAAACACAAGGTGCAACACCGGTTCAGATTTTGGCGACACACTGGCATAAGAAAATTAGCATTATTTCGGTGAAAAGTGATTACAGAGAACGACTGAATACACTTAAATTAAAATGCTGCTTTTAAATATTGCTTTTTTTTTTAAGTTTAAGTTTAAAGGTCGCACTGTACACCTTTATGCAGGTTTATTTTAGTTGTTGATGTCCTTAAAGTTCCCATGAATTCAAACTTAAAGTTGGCTTTTAATATGAATATGTTAGTCGGTTATCTATAAGCTAGTGTGCTTCAAAGCAACGACAAAATTTGTATTTACAAGATTCAAAACTTAGTCTCTCACTTCAGCCAATATAAATCAACGATTTTGATGACATCACCCTGCACTTCAGCTTCTCATCAAACGTTCCGTCCAATCAAATGCTCTGTAGAATCCGTAGCGTCCCGCCCCCTACACTATAAATAGACGTTGAAGCTACGGCTGAGATCGGTCACTTGATCACAGTGTTAGTGTTTTCTGTATGATGAATGGCATGTAGTGCACAATGTAGGCGATAGGGAACGATTCAGATAGTGTAAACGCTTTCCATTGGGGCAAATGAGGTCTGGTTTCACGTTGTGTCACGCGAACCGCGGCAGCATGCACAGTCTGGTCCAGAGACGCGATAGCACGGAGCAGATCATATGCGTGAGTCTGCATGTATTAAACAACACAGCCTCTGCATTATTATGATCACTATTCTGTTTTAGTAAGAGTTTCATACTGAATCTAGGAGGTAATCTATTAGACTGTGGCTGTCATAAGCGTACAAAAGCGGCTTTACCGAGCTCAACGGCTCTAAATGAAACGCTATTGGCTATTTTAAAAAAGTGGACAGGGCTGCGTGATACGTTCCACCCTGTTTTCCTGTTTCAGTTAAAATTATGTCACCACATAGAATAATGCTGCGTGTTTCAAGGCACTTCAGTGGACCTTTAAGAATATTTGCGGTAGAAGCGTCAAAAACCATCTCAATATATTTTTACAGCTCTCTTAGGAGCTGCCAAAAACAGGTCAATTTTGGCCTGTCTAATTAATATTCATGAGCCTCTCTTCTGATTGGCCTGTTGTTTTCTGAGTGAGCCAACCACAGATAATTAGGGTCATGTATGCTGTAGCCTGCTGTGGCTTGGTGATACTCAACTGGATGTTTTAGAATGGTGAATTAATGTTTGTTTTTGTCAAACACTAAATGCAGTAAGCTACGTGGCATGGACGCGATTGTCAAAAGGAGGGTGGGATGGTGGTTGGTGCTCGGGGTGGTGACTGAGTAGTTCAGACGTCGCATTTTTACGGAAGTCACAGCGGCTCGTAAAAAGGCACAGCAACTTCATGCAGGCTGTGTGCATTTTACTGTGGATTGAATGTTTTGAAACTTATATGGTAGTTACATAGCCCCTAGACCTTATCATGACAATAGCCAGGACATTTTAGTTTTGACAATATGGGACATTTAAATGTGTGTAATATTGTAAATGATGCTATATTCATCCAAATAAATTGAATTTGTCTTATACTTTTGTCCATGAGTGTTCTTGCTTAATAATAAACGTTCGTCTTTTGATTATTGCTGATGCCTCTATAATTCTGAGTGTGATTTTCAATTTCCATCCCATTTTAAGCCCGCAATATAATCATTTTTAAACAACAATTGACTTAAATAAAACCCAGCGTGTTTCGTAAAAACATTTAACCCAACCAGCTGGGTCAAAGTAACCCAGCATGTGTTCTGTCCAATATTTACCCAGCACTGGGTTGCCAAACAACCCAATTTGGGTTGTTTTTAACCCAGCATTTTTAGAGTGTAGTTATTGTGAACACTGAACAAAATGGCCAAAGAAAAAACCCACTAAAGATTTAAACTGAAACCTCTACTTCAGCATCTGATGTTAAAAAAAATGATGTATTGATAAGAATAAGTTCTACAGTTCTTGAAAGACATGCATCTTTATGCACTGTGAAAGACTATGAACCCTTTGAAAAGACACTTCTTCAAAATCCGATTCCGTGTATGGAAATGATGCTACCAAAAATGGCTTTTAAACCATATAACTTCACCGTCTGGACAAGGCAGAAAATGTGCAGCACTGAAGACTACAGTATTCAAAGACAGATTCATAATCTTACCTTTGTTCTTGTTTTCACTTTTGATTTGACTTTTTGCCGCCTTTTTAGCTTCTTCTTGCTCAAAGCTTTCTTCCCCCTGGAGAAGAATGACACATGTTAGATCTGGTTTTGCAGTGTCATCTACCAATGAAAACAAATCACATGATTTGCACAGGTTTTCTGAAGGTGAATTTAAATCATGAAGGCCTTTTTAAGTCTAAAGAATTAATTAAAGGAAGTTATGTAAATGCTTAAAGGCATAGTTCACCTAAAAACGAAAATTCTGTCATTAATTACTCGCCTCACGCCTTTGTTCTTCTTCGAAAAAAAATTTGTGGGAAGTGGGAGTTGCGTTACTGTCTACGCAGGGTCAAAAGCTCTCAGATTTCATCAAAAATATCTTAATTTGTGTTCTGACAATGAACAAATGTCTTATGGGTATGGAATGACATGAAGAGGAGTGATTAATGACCATTTTCATTTTTGGGTGAACTGTCCCTTTAAGGAGCAGACAGTGAGCTGCATTAAGAACACTTCAGATTTCCTCTACCTTTTAATCCATTTTACAAAAAAACAATGAGTATGCTAATAATTTTATTGTTCCTTCTGATCACAAAAAGTGATTCTGTTCCTCAGTATTTTTGTCTTGTTTTTAATGAAAATGTCTAAACATTCTTAAATCAAGAGACACATTGAGAGGCAAAATTAAGTGAGTCTTATTTCCTGAGAAACTGATCAAAATGAACAAACATTTAAAGCAGCGATTTTCTGCTACAATTTTATATTTTATTTAAAGGTCTATGTAGATAACATACAAAGACCATTAAGTTTTAATCCAACGCTGCAAGTTATTCTGTCCAATAACTGTCAATTTAAAGGTACAATTCACCCAAAAATGGCAATTACCCCATAATTTACTCACCCTCAAGCCATCCTAGGTGTATATGACTTTCTTCTTACAGGCGAATAAAATCTGAGCTATATTAAAAAATGTCCTGGCTTATCCAAGCTTTATAATGGCAGCGAATGGCTGATGAGATTTTGAAATCCAATAAAGTGCATCCATCCATCATAAAAAGAAAAATATCCATATTGAAAACTTTCTAAACCATAATTTCTGATGGAGGATTTCAATATGAGCCAAAAGGGCTTTTTTCTTGCACAAACACATCGATTCTCTTTAGAAGGCCTTTATTAACCCCTTGGAGCCGAGTGGAGCACTTTTTATGATGGATGGATGCACTTTATTGTACTTCAAAATTTCAACACCCATTCACTGCCATTATAGAGCTTGGAAGAGCCAGGACATTTTTTAATATAACTCCGATGGTATTCGTTTAATGAGTTTAATTTACCCAATTTTCATTTTTGGGTGAATTATCCTTTTAAATAAGAGGAGGTTGTCTACCATATGAAAACTGATTTAACAGTTAATTCTGGGTTTTATATGCTCTTCAGAGATGGAAACTGAACAGCAGCATTAGTCTAAAAAAAAAACATCCAGTGCGTCAATCCAATACCTCACAAACACGACTTTGTTCTCTGGTGGACTTTGCAATTCGATAGAAAGAAATAAAGTAGTCAATCATTTTCGATCTGCCAATTTTTGGATAATGGTTGGCAGTTCAGTGCGCAATATGAATCAGGCACTTAGTGAATTATGGGCATCTGAGGCTGACAGTACTACTAACATTTTTGGTGTTTTCAATTTCACCATGTGTTTTTTATAATTCAAGTATTAGTACTAAGTCAATATACTACTAAAAAGTCCAACGGTCTGACAATCACAGATATCTTAATAGGTCAGCACATGTAGTCCTTCCCTGTAATGTGTGGTTTTAACATGCATTTTTAATAAGCAAAGATTTTAAGAGCAGTAATATCTTAAAGGCACTCCGTTCCAAAATTTGAGCGCTGCCATGTTAACACCTTTGCAATAAAGCACATTGGTTTAAATTTGCTTGCACACCGTAAAATGACACTGTTTGTCTAACATGAGAAACTGCAAACAGCCCAAATCCTAATACAAGGAAAGCGCTCCTGCAGCGGGCGATCATAGTTTTATTTTCATCCAGAGAGCCATCTGAATCTGCTATTATGTAGAACCTTATGTAGGACTAGTGTTGAAGTGTTAGAGCTTGTGTAGAGCAGTAAACAATGGAACAACAGTAGCTGTGAAAGTGAAAGCACAGAGGCTGCTTGTGATGAAGAGCCTGAAGGTTGGGAGGGGCGTTCGATGGTTCAGCGCACTTTGCATGCTATCAACGCTGGTGACGTCATGAGTGGATGGTGTAAGTGTACATTAGCAAACCGTTGGTTTAAAAGGAGCATTAGACCTCAAGGAAAACTGTTTTCAACTTCCTACTTCCCTGAGACTGGAATGAGGAAAAGAAAACGCGGTCATTTTGAGACATGCATTTTGCGGCTCTTCATCATGTGCATTATTCTAAACACCATTTGTATGATTTTTTTGATCATTTTTGCATAGAGAAGTCAGTGACAACATAACATACAGCATTATTTTTGATTGATCTATTGTTAACCTCAAATATCTTAAAAATTGTTGACCTCTAGTCATTCTGTGCTTATTAATGACTGGAGTTGTATGTGTGTGTAAGTTTAATTATGAACCATATGATTTTTTAAGTAAATTTAATATACATTAAAAGCAATCTGGCATATCTAAATAATAATAACAGTAATAATATTGTATGTTTAATGAGTTTGATTTTTTCATTTAATCAAAATCTACTAATCTGCAATGGAGTTAAACATAAACATGCATTATTTTTAATATCTGCTAAGCTGCTAGTATATGACTACTAAAACTTAAGGAAAATCACTTTCATTGCTTCCCAGAATTTTGAATGGGAAAAGGATATGGACACTTCATTTTCATTTTGCATTTCTAATATAATTTGCAACATACCTTTAAAAATGCATCATCACAAATGTGACCCTGGACCACAAAACCAGTCATAAGGGTCAATTTTTTAAATTGAGATTTATACATCATGAATAAATAGGCTTTCCACTGATGTATGGTTTGTTAGGATAGGACAATATCTGGCCGAGATACAACTGTTAGAAAAAATATTGAGAAAATCCCCTTTAAAGTTGTCCAAATGAAGTTCTTAGCAATGCATATATTAATCAAAAATTAAGTTTTTTATATATTTACGGTAAGAAATTTACAAAATATCTTCATGGAACATGATCTTTATTTAATATCCTAATGATTTTTGGCATACAAGAATAATTTTGACACATACAATGTTTTTTGCTATTTCTACAAATATATCTGTGTTACTTAAGACTGGTTTTGTGGTCCAGGGTCACATATATTCTTGTAAGCACATTATCATCATAAACACCAGTAAACAAACAAACAAAAAAAAAATTAATAATAATATAGTTATAAAAATAGTTGATAATATTATATACTAAATAAAATTACAAAATTATGACAGCTGTTACTCTCATATATTTTGGAAAAATATATACTAGATTATTTTTATTGACCTCTACTCAAATTGTGAAAGTATTATTATTCATAAATTTCATTTAAATAAAATCAATTTGGAGAGATCGAGAATCTAAACTTAGTATTCTTTATTTATTAAATCTGAGTCCTAAGTAGCACAAAGTATATTTGTAGCAAAAGCCAAACATACATTGTATGGGTCATAATTATCTATTTTTCTTTTATGCCAAAAAATCATTAGGATATTAAGTAAAGATCATGTTCCAAGAACATATTTTGTAAATTCCCTACCCATAAATATCAAAACTTCACTTTTAATTAGTAATATGCATTGCTAAGAACTTGATCTGAACAATTTTAAAGGCGATTTTCTCAATATTTAGATTTTTTTGCACCCTCAGATTTTCAAATAGTTGTATCTCTGCCAAATATGGTCCTATCCTAACAAACCATGCATCAACGGAAAGGTTATACATTTTCAAAATTGACTCTTATGACTGTTTTTTTTTAGTCCAGGGTCACAAATATGCTGTACTTCATTTGCTAGTTTCACTTGCTAAAGCCTAGAAATGTAAAGTGCTTTCATTTTTACTTTCATTTCATTTTGTTGTTAACTGCGACACAATTTATGGATTAAGCAAAGGTCAAAGTATGAATATATGAGCAGAAACAATAATGATTTGTACAGTTTGATAACTAATAAGAGACTGATGTGAGGTAAAACACGTCAAAGAGCTTGTGTGTGTGAGTGTGTGTTTCTCTCTACAGCAGGGTGACGTCAGGCAAAACAGAGCCCAGCCCTTCACCTCAACGAGACACACGCCTGCTGCTTTGAATATATAAGACACAACGTGTAATATCGTTGAATAAGCCACAGTTATGTAAATCAAGTATCTGGTTATGAATAACAACCTCCATGAACATGCAATATCTACAACCTGAACTGAAAGTATAAGACGTCTCACAAGCATGACAACGTTTCGCTAGTCTTAAATGTACACTAATTTAATGTGGAAGGTTTTTGCATAACATATTGTCTATGCACTGTATTTGAAGCCAGTTAAGTTACATCCTGTGCATCAAACTCATTCAGCCACGTCCTATTAGCACAACACTAACTGTTAACGTTATGTTATAAGCCTAAACAGCTGCTTAACAGCTTTAGCTATTGATTTAGTTGTGCACGATGTCTCCGAACTACACTGTTAACCGTGACAGCAGAGTTTAAACGTTCACGAATCAAAATCAACACAAACTGAGCATCTCCATCGATCGGCAGGAGATGAAACGAGCGTTTTAGCTGCGCTCGCTAATGCGATCTCGCTAAGGAAGTTAGCCGCATGCTAACTGCTACTGCTGTTTGGGCTCAAATGAGCTCAAATGGGTTTTGTTTACAAACACGTCCAGCCGCACGCCATCAAGGCCGGTTCGTCACCCGGAACCGAGCCGGTAAATCAGACCCACCTGCCGAGGTTTAGCCCCTGCTCTTTGTCGTTGATCGCGGTGGTGTAAATCCTCCGGTACCGCTCCGCCAGTGCTCGCCCTGAGAGAAGAAGCTGGTAGCGGCTCCGACAATCCGAGCGGGCCCCCACAACGGGACAGGAGCCCATCCCTGATCCGATCGATGCGAAATCGTTTCCAGCTCCGGGAATGACCCTGACACCGAGCCCCATGGAGTGGGATGAGGAGGACGGAATCCCGCTGCCACCGGCACCCGCTGCCGCAGCAGCACACATCATCGTTTAGGGGAACAACGCATATATTAGATTACAATGACAGTCAACAGAGCTAAAAGTCCGAAGCACACCCCATAAATCCGCTCCGCAAACCGCAAAAACGCCCGGCGAATTACATCCGAGTTAACGTTATCTCCAATTAAAACGACGTTTACGGTTAGCCGCTCTGCTGCAACTGCGAAATACGCTTCCCTTCCTTCGCCTCGGTCAAAAACCAACCGTTATTTCCTCGATTGCAGGCGATCCAACTGTCTCAAGTGAAATAAATCAAACGCACGAACTGACGTCCGTGCTTTGCGTTTGTTCCTGCTGTTTTTCTTGACCCCGTAAAGACAGCACCCCTAGTAGCGCTGCCATCTTAGCTTCATCATCCTTCCCTGTTCATGTCGCTGACTGTCAAGCATGCTGGGATACATTCCCATCCATAGCACACAGCGGATGTGTTTCAAAACGCGACGCGCGGCCTACCCGGCCACTATTTTGGAGGATTCTAAACGCGCCTAGAGTGCTGTCTTGTTAGGGGACTCGGTAGATTTTGAAACACGCGCGCTGTACTAATGGAGCGGTCGAGTATAACGCGTCAGATGCAGGTTTGGATGCTTTAACGTTCGTTTCTTCTCGGAAAACAATTTGAATTTACTGAACGGTTATAAAACACACAGCCAGTGCGATTATTTCCGTATAAGGGCGTGATTAATCTTACATACAGTGATTTTGTGAGGTTATCATGCCCTGACAATAACATGGACCATCATTTCTGGCAATATCTGTTAATAGTAGACCTATTTTATAAATCGTTGTTATTGTATTTAAATATTATTCTGGAATACTTGATTTTGATTGGTCAACAGCAGCTGTAGGATTCAATACCGTTTTCTCACATAGGCTACTAATTATTAGAACACTAGTATTTTCACCAGCGGAAATGGTTTTAAGTCTGTTATTTCTATCTTTTCATGTAGTGTGTCAGTAGGAAATATCAGTTTACATCCATTTTGCCATTAATTGTAATAATATGTAATGTTTGCCAAAGGAGTCTGACTGCTCCACACAGAGATCTGGTCTCATCATCATCCAGTCTGTCTGGAATCACATGAAGAAACAACAAACTAAGACAAACTAAATCTAGAAAAAACTGTGGCAATGTCTCCAAGATGCTTCAAGAAACCTACCAGCAAAGCTACTGCACAAGTGCACCTAGGGCAAAAGCTGCTTTAAAGGAGTAGTTCACTTTCCGAACAAAAATTGACAGATAATGTACCCACCCCCTTGTCATCCAAGATGTTCATGTCTTTCTTTCTTCAGTCGTAAGGAAATTATGAAATGTTTTGAGGAAAACATTTCAGGATTTCTCTCCTTAAAATGGACTTCTATGGTGCCCCCGAGTTTGAACTTCCAAAATGCAGCTTCAAAGGGCTCTAAATGATCCCAGCCGAGGAAGAAGGGTCTTATCTAGCGAAACGATCGGTTATTTTCTTTTTTTTTAATGCTTTATTTAAACATAGCAAAACAATAAAACAAACAGGACAATGACCACAGATACAGTCCACAAGTACATACCAACATAAACAAAACAAAAAAAACAACAACCAATGTTCATGTTAATCTTTCAAGGTTTTGTAAAAAGGTGGGCCTACATACTTAAAGAAAGGAGTCCATATCTGATAAAACACATCCATTTTATCTTTCGACCAGTAAGTAACATATTCCAATGAAAGAAAATCTAATATTACTTTATGCCACTCGAACACTGTCGGGGGTTTATTGGAGATCCATCTAAGTAAAATACTCTTACGAGTGGGATAAGTAAGGAGATTAAACAACTTTCTGTCAGAAAAGCTTTTTAAATTCTTATCAGCAACACTTAACAACAAATAAAGTGGATTCAGGTTGCATCCTGTATTAAATATAAGACTAAGTCTCCCACAAATCTGTACCCAATAAGCTTTAATATGTAAACATTTCCAAGTGCAACACTTCTACACTTCAGACACAATGGAGAAAAATTTGGATTCAATTTATGCCTGCGTAATGGAGTAATTTGGAGACGATGTAAAAGTTTGAACTGTAGCTCTTTAGTTCTATTACAAATTGATATATTACCAGCGTGCTGTCAAATTTGTGTCCAAGTATCTGCCCTAATTCTTGCTCCCAAATAGCTAAGGTTTATTTATTTATTTATTGGGCCCTTACCAAAACTGCTTGGTCACCAAATTTGTTTGGTTGTTCTTCAAAATATTTTCTTTTACGTGTTGCAGAAGAAGGAAAGTAGCCTAATTTAGGTTTGGAACGACATTAGGGTAATTAAATGATTATAATAATATCCTATTAACCAGGAATAATAATATAATGGACTGTTAGCCAGACATTAAGTCAAAAATAAACCCCTTCATGTTGAATCATTTGCTCACAGCAAAACCTTAGTCTTGTTGTCAGAATGTGTTTGCATGGATTACGTTACAGAATGTTTTCTGGCATACTGTTTCTGGTATAGGATTACCACTTAAGCACTATTACCAGTGACCTTTATTGCAATAGAACAAGGGATGTAACCTTGTGGAGGTAAGGTAAAAAAAAATCATCACAAAGCAAAGTAAGTAAGTAAATAAATAAAAAAATGATAACAAATCTAAATATTGGGGAAGAACATTTCATGACTGTTTCACCTTAAAAAATGCACTTTGTAATAATGTGCTTTAAAGCCCTACTTGTGGGTCAGAAAGCAGTTCAGATAATTGCATTTAATATACTTTTAAGCTATAATACATACAAGCACTCTACCAGTCAAACGTTTTTGAACAGTAAGATTTTTAATGTTTTTTAATAAAGAAGTCTTGATTCAAGAAACAGCAAAAACAGTAAAATTGTTCAATATTTTTACTATTTAAAATAACTGTTCTATTAGAATATCTTTTAAAATGTAATTTATTCCTGTGATTTCAAAGCTGAATTTTTAGCATCATTACTGCAGTCACATGATCCTTCCGAAATCATTCTAATATTCTGATTTGCTGTTCATAAAACATTTATTGTTATGTTAAAAACGGCTGAGTGGAATTTTTTCAGGTTTATTTGATGAATAGAAAGTTCAGAAGAACAGCATTTATCAGAAATAGAAATCTTTTAGCATTATAAATGTCTTTATCATCGCGATTGATCAATTTAAAGCATCCTTGCTAAATAATAGTATTCATTTAATGTTACAAAAGCTTTTTATTTCAGATAAATGCTGATCTTTGGATCTTTCTATTCATCATAAAATCCTGAAAAAATGTTGTAAATATTAATAATAATAAATATGTTTCTTGAACAGTAAATCAGCATATTAGAATGATTTCTGAAGGATCATGTGACACTGAAGCCTGGAGTAATGATGCTGAAAATGTAGCTTTGATCACAGGAATAAATTACATATTGAAATACATCCAAACAGAAAACATTTATTGTAAATAGTAAAACAATATTTCAAAATGTTACTGTTTTTGCTGTACTTTGGATAAAAAAAATGCAGGCTTGGTGAGCAGAAAAGAGACGTCTTTAAAAACTACTATCTTACTGTTCGAAAACTTTTGACTGGTTGTTAATATTTTTGTAAAGCACATTATACCCATACAATAAAGGGTCACATGGGTTGCCTAGGGTGGTTACAGCCCTGATTTGAACTTAACCTACATAGGGTTGACTTGCAGCCCACATATTCATTTTGTATCTTTGTATCCACAACATTTCACTTTGATATTCTGTGTACCTGCACCGATTTCCTCTCAAATATAACATTTCTCCTCACTGGTGAAAATAATTGCCAATTGTCTTGGCGGGAGCAGTCACCTCTGTAGGGAGAGCTTTAATTAAACCTTGCAAACTTTAGTTTTCATGTCATCTTTAAACAACACAGTGAAACTTTTGAAACAAAGACATTAATACATACCTCACTGTATGAGACAATCTTCAGCCAGTCAGTTAGAAACAGTTAGAAACGGTTAGAAGCAACAGAAATGCTGAATGGACATAAACATTTAAATGGATATATTACCATGTTATGGCTTGTGCATCCGTTGCTTTTCAAAATATATTAATAAATACTCTAATACACAATCCACCCAACATTTTCTAAATTGTAACGCTAATGGCACCATAGATACTGTCTCAGCGACACTAAAGAGTTTCAAATATGTGACCCTGGACCACAAAACCAGTCTTAAGTCGCTGGGGTATATTTGTAGTAATAGCCAAAAATACTTTGTATGGGTCAAAATGATTGATTTTTCTTTTATGCCAAAAATCATTAGGAAATTCAGTAAAGATCATGTTCCATGAAGATTTTTTGTAAAATTCCTACTGCAAACATATCAAAATGTAATTTTTGATTAGTAATATGCATTGTTAAGAGCTCAATTTGGACAACTTTAAAGGTGATTTTCTCAGTATTTTGATTTTTTTGCACCCTCAGATTCCTGATTTTCAAATAGTTGTATCTCGGCCAAATATTGTCCTATCCTAACAAACCATACATCAACAGAAAGCTTTTTTATTGAACTTTCATATGATGTATACATCTCAGTTTTGTAAAATTTAACCTTATGACTGGTTTTGTGGACCAGGGTCACATATAGTATGATCAGCAGGTATGAGACAAATAGAATATGTATGTGGATGTCTATAAAACAGGAAGAGAGGTAGTGAGAAAAGGTTATCTGAGAGGAAGTGCACATGTAATAAGGTCAGTGAATGTCCTCTGACTGGGGACACAAATACTGAGATGACATTTTCTCTCCTCCCTTCGGTGTGCCACAGACAGACAATGGTTTGAGTTGTGTCAGCAGCACTGAAGTCATTTACTCCAGTAAATCACCCTTCAGCTTCGGTGATAGTAGCTTGAGAGAGAACATCTTCACCTGCATAGGCGGTTCAGTTCTGCCCAGTCAAAACAGATAACTATACAGTGGAAAAAACGTTTATTAAATAACATTTGAGTAGAAAATGTGTTATTGACAACACAGTATGCACAAGTACCCTAAAATTACAACAAATGCAGCGAGTAAAGTATAAATTCTTAATTAGAAATTCTTCCCTTTAAAATGTCACAGCAGTGAATTCATGAACGCAAATATGACATGAACTGCTTTTTTTAATTTCTTGCCCCATCTAGTGGTGAGAAACGTCAACGCTAAAGTAAAAAAGTCTATCTATCTGTCGTAAGCAACCATTAAAAGCAATGCTAAGTCAATGACGATGCAATTTTGATCCACTAAATTAACCTTACAAATAATGCTCGTTCTAAATCCCTTTTCTTGCAACAATATTGAGGTAGAAATATAATTACAACAGTGTTGGAAATGGGCGGAGGGGGGTCTAACAAGAGACTTTAAGTAGGTAAAAGTGGCACAAAAAGGATAAAAGCACTACAGTATTTGAGAAACTTAATGGATATCTTATGATATATGACTTACTTTGTCAAACCTCTTATCAAAATGATGATTTAGCGTTATTAATTATGTATTTAATCTATTTATTCATTTGTACAAAGAAGAACTGTTCAATCCTGCTGCCGGAGGGCTACTTTCCAGCCGAGTTCCTGCCCTGATTAAACACACCTGAACCAGCTAATCAAGGTCTACAGGATCACTAGAAACTTCCAAGCAGGTACAAGTGAAAAGTATTTCAAGTTTACCTAGAATGACAGAGCTTGTTGTTTATAAAGGCAGTTTTTTCTAAGCTAGAGATTCACCTAGAAAGTCTCTTTATGTCGACAAATAGCCATTTCTGATACTTCCAAACAAGAGTTTGTGGTTATTTTTAGGCTATACTAATTTTAAATCAGTCATATGCATCATATTTAATTGAGTGTTTTCACGATGTGTCATTAATCGGTCATATTGGCAGCGCTGAATGTAAACAATGCCACTGAACCGAATGAAACTGGCATATTTAGCTGATTATTACTGCTAATAATAGTCAATTATTGTCATGTTTTGGGCTGTACTAATCGGCCGGACCAGGAAAAACATTTAGAGTACTATAGACTGTCAAAAGTTAGAACAAATCAAGGACAAGAGTGCAAAACACTGTCTGAGGAACAAAAGGTGTTTGTGGTTGGCCAAACCGAACCAGATTTCCAGAGCAAGAATCTTGACAACATCTGTGTTTGTTCTTATAATTTCCAGTCAGGTAGGTGAAATATTAGGCTAATATCTTCATTAATACTGCTCATATGTATCTTTACCACCTATTAACTTTAGATTGTCAACATCCTAATTTTCCTAAACATGTACTGCCTAAAATGTCCTGGTTTTGGCTTTGTTTTCCTATTGATATACTCTCTACAGTCCTCGTACATTAAATAAAAGGCACAATATTTTGACAAGCTAAAGTTAACAGGTGGTAAAGATACCTACAAGCAGTGTTAATGAAGATATTATCCTGATATTTCACCTACCTGACCGGAAATGAAAGAAACAAACACAAATGTTGTCAAGATTCTTTCCTCGGAAATCCTGGTTCAGTTTGACCAACCACAAACGTCTTTTGTTCCTCAGATAGTTTTTGCACTCTTCTCCTTAATTTGTTATAGCTTTTGTTTTTCCTTGTCAGACTGATTAGTACAGCCCAAAACATAACAGTAATTGACTATTTTCAGCAGCAATAATTATATTATAATAATTATAAATATGCACTGTTTACACTCGGTGCCGCCAATATGGCCGATGGATGACACGTTGTGAAAACAGAGACCTGTTTCTCTGTAGATCTCGCCTTCTCACACGCCTTATTTGTCGATACTTTTCAGTCATTACCTTCAGCAAGTATGAAAACAATAGGAAAACAAAGCCAAAATCTTGGTTTTTTTTAGGCTATTTAAAAAATGTCTAGGAAAAAGAGAATATATGGTAACCAGGCAAGTCTTCACACAAACTTAATTTATCTTTATTTTAGACAAACTTTTAATTTGTTACTGCATTGACACAAACACAGCCTCTCATTGAATGAAACAACTAACACCATAGTTATATAACCATCCTATAACCTAACCACATGTTCCACTTATCAGAACAACGTTAACCGCAAAAACGTCAACCTCAGAAGCTCTTTTAAACGTCCAGCTGAACTTTAAACATGGGTTTGCCTTTACACAAAAACATAAAATAGCGTTTCATTTTAACATTTACTCTTCCAATTGAGTCATATGCAAAGCATGCTGGTAACTAAAACTCACCCATGCCATTTCATTTATTGAATAAAAAAGATTTAAACTTCAGTTTGAGATATTTAAGTGAATTGAACACAAAGAAATTAAGTTGTAGTATTAAAATGTTCAGAAATTGTGTCACTTAAGCTGGTTTTACATGACGAAATTGAACAAGCACATAAAATAACCTTAGAAGCACAATGTTTTTTGTTAAACAAATACAATCGTTGCATTCTCACTCCTCCAAACCTTGTATTTGCAAACAATAATGTTTGCGGTAAAAGATGAGGAAGCTTGGTGTAACATAAGAAGCAGCGCTTCCTCGTGTCACCAAGCTTGATTGTCTTTTGCATATTACACACTTTAAAACTATTGAGAAAGGGTGTGATTAACATGAACCGCCGCGTCACACCCCACAGACATATTCTTCATATTTGCTATCAGACATACTGTATCTTTCCTTACACTTTACCCTCTCACAATAAAGCACAAACCTAACAAGCCACAAGCTTAAGCAACAACACACCTGTTCATTTAGAACAACCAACAAATCTTTTCCAGCTCAGAGGGTTTTATCTTCTGAGGTTCAGAGCTTTGTCATTATATAATGTTATATGGCCAAGCCTCCTTTAGTACATTGAAAAAAATGGTGTTGGGTTTACTTTGAAACACTTAGTAGTAGTTTCAAAGACATGGAAAGTAACTGAACTTTTAAACCTTGAGAGCAACACCCCAAACAGTTTTATCTTGACATCTTGGTGGAGGTTGTTATGGCGGCCTTCACATTGTTTCCCTAAGACAGACAATCGGCTGCTGATGCCCTGACATTCATTACTTGGCGCTTTTCATCAGCTGGAGGGAAAGACCTGGTGAAGACACACCCCTACTGTAAACTACATTGACATAGCTGTGCTGACAGTTCAGGTTCAGTTGCTCTGGTGTGTGTCATTCGAAGCCACACCTTTCACTGGTCCTACCTTCCCTACCCAGGTCAAATATGTAAGGGGAAGAGCAGTAAACTGTATGTTATTCTCATCTAACCTCTATCACATCCCGCACACCTCAAATACCAAGGTATGCCACTTCTCTACCCACAGAGACTTTATCTGTTTGTGTGGGTCTCAAATCTGTTCTAACTGTATGTTTGTTTGTTTTTTGCGTAATATTTTTAGCCTGTTTGTTAAATCAATGGGTTTTTAGGTTACTGATCATATCTAAAACATGTTCATTGAAGTAGATTCTCTTATGATATGGATGTATTGTGAGACTGTAAACAATGGTTAGTAGTACTGTTACACAGTGTATGTTAAAATAGTTTTACAATGTCAAGGTGAGATTGAAGGACATTTAACTGTAGCTTTTACAAAAAAATGCATAGAATTAGAATAGTGCTTGTTTACGTCAAAAATGCGTGTGGTCGAAAAAAGTGTGGTCGAAACAAAATACAAATACATCAGTTTCTCTTTCTAGTAGTTTTGTCTACTAGACTTTAGCAATTATTTAGAAAATGCAGTGATGTCTCAAAGAGGTGATTCTGGTTTGTAATTGTTTTTGTAAATGTGTAGGCAGTGCAAAATGTGTCTTCGGACTTTTAAGTAAACACCAACATTTCATGTTGATATTTCTGTGATATATATTTATAGGATGCATTTATTTCATATGGATTTAAAGTAAATGTTTGTATATACATCTAGTGCCTAAAATGTGTAGTCTTTCTAAGGAAGTCATAAAAATGGCATGCATAATAATTAAAAACAAAACAGTAAAATATTGTTTTCAAATTGTTTTAGCATGTCACTTTCCTAAAATTGGATATTCCTAATGTCGGTTACCCAAATTTGACAACTCAACTCAACTCATGTGCAAGTTTGTTTTTCATTGAATTAAAGACTATTAGATAAAAAGTCAATTTCTTTTTCATCTTGTGCAAGTTTCTTTTATAATGAACGTAAAAACTATGAGATAAAAAGTCAATGTCATGACAGAATAATTATAATTATGACAAAATGGTTACATTGATATACAAAGTCAAAATTGGTTGAGAGTTTTGATACAAAGTTGAAACTGAAGTTATGTCAGTCATAAAAAAATGACATAAAAAGTCAAAACTATGAGATAAAAGGTCAATGTCATGACAGAAGTTGAATTATGTTATAATTATGACATAAAATGTTGACATAAAAGTCGTAATTGAGATACAAAGTAAATATTTGTCGAGAATTTTGATACAAAGTTAAAATTGAAATTATGTCAGTCATAAAAAAATGTTAATATGATGACAAAAAGTCAAACCTATGAGATAAAAAGTTACGTTATGTTATAATTATGACATAAAATGTTGATATAATGATGTAAAAGTCAAAATTAGTCGAGGATTTTGATACAAAGTTGAAATTGAAATTATGTCGATCATAAAAAATATTAAAATAATGACATAAAGTTACAAATAATGAGAAAAGGTCAATATGACAAAAGTTACATTGTTATATTTCTGACATAAAATGTTGATATGATGACATAAAAGTCATAATTGAGATACAAAGTCAAAATTAGTCGAGAATGTTGATACAAAGTTGACATTGAAATTATGCTGATCATAACATTTTTTAAAATAATGACATAAAAAGTCAAAACTATGAGATAAAAAGTTAATATCATGACAGAAGTTGAATTATGTTATAATTATGACATAAAATGTTGACATAAAAGTCATAATTGATATACAAAGTCAAAATTAGTCGAGAATGTTGAAACAAAGTTGAAATTGAAATTATGTCGGTCATAAAAAAATGTTAAAATGATGACATAAAAAGTCAAAACCATGAGCAAAAGTCAATATTATGACATAAAATGTTGAAATTATCACATAAACGTCAATGAACGTGAGATAAAGTTGAAATTCCCTGCTGGAAAAAAAACTGCTAAAACCAGCCTAGGCTGGTTGGCTGGTCTTAGCTGGTTTAAGATGGAAGTAGCTGGTTGTAGCTGGTCTCCCAGCCTGGCCAGGCTGGTTTTAGCTGGTGGTTTCGCAGTCTGACCAGGCTGGGAAAGTGGCCAAAACACTCTAAAACCAGCCTGCTGACCAGCTAAAACCAGCCAACCAACCTAGGCTGGTTTTAGTTTTTTTTTTTTTTTACCAGGGTTAGTTGAGAATTCTGATACAAAGTTGAAATTATGTCAGTTATGTCAGTCATAAAAAACATTGAAGTCAAAACTATGAGATAAAAAGATAATATTACGACGGAACTTTAATTATGTTATAATTGTGACATAAAATGTTGTTTTACCCTATGCTACAAGAAATCCAGCGAAACCTCACACGTTGCTGTGTGATGTTCAGTACATGTGACGTTCCTCCCCAAGCATGAGAATGTTACTATGGTTTCGATGGCAGGTGTTTGAACAGGGTGTGCCTGTGGAGGGATCAGGACAAACTAGTTTTGGGTGTATCTAGGAAGATATGGAGTGAAAGGACAGCGCTACATCAAACAGCACTAGGAATGGAATGTGTTAACCTTGATTTGTCAGATTTCATGCACTTGATGCTTCATTGACAAACTCAATGTCTGTGGCACCATCTTGTGGATGATAGTCTGGTTAGAAACAACCACAGACGGTATCTACAGCAATTGTAATCATGTGTATCAATTCCATTTTACAGCATAAACCATGTCTTTCACTCCGAGAGGATACAGTAAACCCCAAACAGGTGAGATTTACAAAGAACTTGTTCTTATACTATATCATAAGTACATCCTTAATGAAACCATACTTATTATGTTTAATTAAACAAAACAGTTACAACATCAATCACTAAATCCACTAAACCAGTGGATGATGGCAAAAAGAAATCCCTGCTGCAGGACAATAGCTGGATTAAGAAGAATGTGAAGGAGGACGAGCAAGTCGAGTAAGTTTTCAACACACTCATCAATTAACAACAAACCAGACAGACGCAACTTGTTTAACATCACGCCTCTGTGCTATTGATGTCTGTCGGCCAGACTAAGCCACTGACAAGACAAGCCTAATTTATGTTTTTAACTTTCTTAACAGACGTGAGACCAACTTCGGTAAAAGTGTTCTGAGTCGTTACAAGTCTAACGAAAATCTTGTCGGGTAGGTAGTCTCTTTGTGTCAATCCCACGTGTTGCAATTAAAAATTGTAATACGACATCCTTATGTTCTCTTTCGTATAAAGCCCTCAAGATAAAACTAGCAAAACCGAGAGCAAAACCGAGAGCAAAACCACCACTGTTGCTACTTCATCAGGTACCTCTGTCCAAGCGCTCACTAAAAGGTAATACACTGCTGAAGACGCACTTATCACTTTCATATATTAAACATGCTACCATGGTTTACAAATGTGCATCAGATTACACTGTACATAATATTATTCACTAGTATGGAAGCCCTTTCTTGCCACATAAGTAAAAAACTATTGTTAAATCATTATTATGGCCTAAAAAAGATAAAAAGTTGAAATTATGAGACATATGATACATAATAATGAGTTAAAAAGTCAAGATTGAGATACTAAGTCATGAGTATGACATTAAAAAAGTCCAAATTATGACAAAAAGTCAGAATTCTGAGAGAAAGTTGAAATTATGACAAAAATTCTAAATCATTAGATAATAAGTCAATATTATGACTGAAGTTACATTGTTATAATTATGATAAAATGTTGACATGATGACATAAAAGTCATAATTGAGATACAAAGTCGAGAATTTTGATACAGTTAAAAATTGAAATTATGTTAGTCATAAAAAAACACTGAAATTATGACAAAAAAAGTCAAACTATGAGATAAAAAGTCAATATTATGACAAGTTAAATTATGTTATAATTATGACATAAAATGTTGAAACTATCAAACGAAAGTCATAATTAAGTCTAGCATTTTGATACAAAGTTGAAATTGAAATTATGTTGGTTATTTCAGTCATAAAAAATGTTGAATTGATGATATAAAAAGTCCAAACTATGAGATAAAAAGTCAGTATTATGACAGAAGTTGAATTATCTTATAATTATGACATAAAATGTTGAAATTATCACAAAGTCATAATTGAGATACAAAGTCGAAATTAGCCGAGAATGTTGATACAAGGTTATTGAAATGATGTTGATTATTAAAAAAATGTTAAAATGATGACATAAGTCAAATCTATGAGATACAAAGTCAATATTGTGACAGAAGTTGAATTTTGTTATAATTATGACATAAAATGTTAAAATTATGGCATAAAAGTCATAATTGAGATACAAAGTCGAATTTAGTCGAGAATTTTGATACAAAGTTATTGAAATTATGTCGGTTATAATTTTTAAAAAAAAATGATGACATAAAAAGTCAAAACTATGAGATAAAAAGTCAATATTGTGACAGAAGTTGAATTATGTTATAATTATCACATAAAATGTTGAAATTATGGCATAAAAGTCATAAATGAGATACAAAGTCGAAATTAGTTGAGAATTTTGAAACAAAGTTATTGAAATTATGACAGCTATTAAAAAAATGTTGAAATTATGACATAAAAAGTCAAAACTATGAGATACAAAGTCAATATTGTGACAGAAGTTGAATTATGTTATAAGTATGACATAAAATGTTGAAATTATCACAAAGTCATAAATGAGATACAAAGTCGAAATTAGTCGAAAATGTTGATACAAGTTTATTGAAATTGTTGGTTATTAAAAATTTTTAAAATGATGACATAAGTCAAATCTATGAGATAAAAAGTCAATATTGTGACAGAAGTTGAATTTTGTTATAATTATGACATAAAATGTTAAAATTGTGGCATAAAAGTCATAAATGAGATACAAAGTCGAAATTAGTCGAGAATTTTGATACAAAGTTATTGAAATTACGTCGGTTATTAAAAAAAATGTTAAAATGATGACATAAAAAGTCAAAACTATGAGATAAAAGTGAGATAAAAAATATGACAGAAATTGAATTATGTTATAGTTATGATATAAAATGTTGACATGATGACATATAAGTCATAATTGAGATACGAAGTCAAAATTAGTCGAGAATTGTGATACAAATTGAAATTGACATTGTTAGTCATATAAAACGTTGAAATTACGACAGTCAAAATTCTGAGATAAAACGTTAACATTACGACGGAAGTTGAATGTCATAGTTATGACATAAAACGATTACATGAGGACATAAGTCATTATTGAGATATGAAGTCAAAATTAGTCGAGATTGTTGATACAAAGTTAAAATTTAAATTGTCAGTCATAAAAAAATGTTGAAATGGTGACATAAAAAGTAAAAACTATGAGATAAAAAGTCCAAATTACAAAAGTTGTGATTGCTATAATTGTCAAAAAATGTTGACATGATGACATAAGTCATAATTGAGATGCAAAGTCAAAATTAGGTGAGAATGTTGATACAAAGTTGAAACTAAAATTATATCAGTCATAAAAAATGTTGAAATGATGACAAAGTCAAAACTATGAGGTAAAAAGTAAATATTACGACAAAAGTTGTTATACTTATGTTATAATTATGACATAAAATGATCACATAAGTCATAATTGAGATAAAGGCAAAATTAGCCATGAATTTTGATACAAAGTTGAAATGATGTCAGTTATTTCAGTCATAAAAAAGTTGAAATGATGACATTAATAGGTAAAACTATGAGATAAAAAGTCATAGTTATGATAAACTCAAAGTATGACACAGTTTCTACTTTTTAACTCAGATTTGTGTTTTAGTATGTATTGTAGTCCATAATTATGATTTTGACCACAATTTCTACTTTCTGTCTGATAATTATGACTTTGTATCTCATAATTTAGACTTTTCATTCCATAATATTGAGACTTTGTCAAAATTATGATTTACCAAAGAAAGATTTCTGATGTGGAGGAAATTGGAGGAAGTTTATGTGATAAAGTCGAATTAAAATGGTCACACTTTGTTTTCAATGTCTAGATTTGGTGGCAGCCAGGACCATCTGAATGAAACCAGGTAAAATATACACAAATAATTTAGGAAAATAATAGTAATATACAGCACAATAATACTTAATCTTAAGACTTAAGACTACACTACAATATGATTAGTCACCAACGTTTGCAGTATTTAAAACCTGTTTGTGAGAGTTACAAGAAGCCAAAAATGGTGGGAATTTAAAACATGTTAAGAGCTCAATTATCTTCCCAACCCAACCCTACAGAACCACAGGAACTAAAACAACCGTGAAAGCGGAGCCCAGGAAAAGGTAACGCCCCTGAGACACACCTGCTTAAATGACTGATGAATGACTGATTGACTGAATGAATGATTGAGGAGTAACTTCTTACAAAACTGATGATTGCTCTTTCAGCTCTACTACTACCACAACAACTACAGTCAAAGATGGTGCAAAGATAACTGAGACAACTGTGACCTCTTCCAAGTAAGATGCTGAAAAGACATCATATCAATATCATATCTGTCAACATATTTCACACCACATTCATCTTAGCTCGCGATCACAGAACATGTTGTGAGGTCAAGGCCAGTTTATAAAGGCAATATAAATCCAAAGTTCAGTTTGTTAGGTTCTAACTCAATCTGACATAATGACATCATTATTCACATGCCACAGCTATTTGGTTCTTTTAATATCAACAATCAAATACTCAACTAGTGCTTGCTATAGTTGTTATAGTTGTTGTCACCTGTATAGATCTGCTACAGGATGATTTCATGTAACTTACAGTGTGTCACAAAAGTGAGTAGACCCTTCACATTTCAGCAACCATTTTAGTTAGGGATGCACCGATATGAATCGGCCGATCATGCTTGCGCGTTTTGTCAGTAAAGCCGGTTCTGTAATCAGCGGTAAATGCCATCAGGTGCGTGATTTCACATTGAGCCGTATATACTACACACAGCCGTTGTTTACCGACGGCTCAACGTGAAATCACGCACCTGATGGCATTTACCGCTGATTACAGAACCGGCTTTACTGACAAAACGCGCAAGCATGATCGGCCGATTCATATCGGTGCATCCCTAATTTTAGTATATCTTCTAAAGGGACAATAATATAGAAATGATACTTGGATATATTTTAAAGTAGGCAATGTGCAGCTTGTATAGCAGTATAGATTTATTGTCCCCTGAAAATTACTCAACATACAGCCATTATTGTCAAAATAGCTGGAAACAAAAGTGAGTACACCCTAAGTGAACTTGTCCGAAGTGTCAATATTTTGTGTTAGCACCATTGTGGCACTGCCTAATTCATTCTGGGCATGGAATTGACCAGAGCTGCACAGGTCGTTGCTGGGATCCTTTTCCATTCCTCTCGGAGCTTCTGGACGTTAGACACATGGTCTTCTCCACCTTACACTTGAGGATGCCCCACAGGTGCTTAATAGGGTTCAGGTCTGGAGACATACTTGGTCAACCCATCAGCTTCAGCTTCCTCAGCAAGGCAGTTTTCGTCTTGGTGGTGTGTTTGGGGTCGTTATCATGTTGGAAAACTGCTGTTTGGCCTAGTTTCTGGGGGAAGGCATCATGTTCTGTTTCATAATGTACAGTACATAATGGAATCTATGTTTCCCTCAATGAACTGCAGCTCCCCAGTACCAGCAGCACTCATGCAGCCCCAGACCATGATGCTACCACCACCATGCCTGACTGTAGGCAAGGCACAGTTTTCTTTGTACTCCTCACCAGGGCATCGCCACACATGCTGGACACCATCTGAGCCAAACAAGTTTATCTTATAAAGTTTCATCAGACCACAGGACATGGTTCCACTAATCTCATACTCTTGGTTGTCTTCAGCAAACTGTTTGCAGGCTTTCTTGTGAGCTAGCTTCAGTTGAGGCTTCCTTCTGTGACAACGCCTATGCAAACCGACTTGTTGCAGTGTGCGGCGTATGGTCTGAGCGCTGACAAGCTGATGTTCTGCTTCTGCAACCTTTAAAGCAATGCTGGCAGCACTCATGCATCTGTTTTTTGAAGCCAGGTTCTGCACCTGATGCACAGAACGAGTGCTCAACTTTGTGAATCGACCCTTGCAAGGCCTGTTCTGAATGGAACCAATCTTGGAAAACCTCTGTATGACCCTGACCACTGTAGTGTAACTCGGTTTCAGGGTGTTACTGAACCTCTAATAGCCTTGGCCATCTTTGTGAAGAGAGCAACAATTCTAATTCTCAAATCCTCAGAGAGTTCTTTGCTATGAGGTGCCATGTTGAACATCCAGTGGTCAGTATGAGAGAAATTGTACTTGAAGCACCTAATTTTAACTGCTCTAATACAAGATACACAACTATGTATGATCCTGTCATGCAGACAAAAACACAAACATGATGAATAGGACATGTGGCTTTGCATGGTTAAACAACATACTGCTGTTATCACTTAGGGTGTACTTACTTTTGTTACCAGCTATTTTGACAGTAATGGCTGTGTGTTGAGTTATTTTCAGAGGACAGTAAATATATACTGCTATACAAGCTGCACATTGACTACTCTAAAATATATCCAAGTTTCATTTCTATAGTATTGTCCTTTGAAAAGAGAGACTAAAATGGTTGCTGAAATGTAAAGGGTGTACTCACTTTTGTGAGGTACTGTATATACGGGGGTTATTTCATATATGTATATGTGCAGCAGCAGTATTTCTTACATGCTCACAGCAGCATGTTGTGGATGTATTGCAGCAGCAGCGTAGCAGATCTATTCCACCAAGTCAAAACACATTAACATTGCCATGTATATTACCATGCTAAACTCTCAGAGAGTTGTCATGACAAAACTGTGTTTTAAACTGTTTTCTTCTTGTCCCTAGGCAGGATGTGGTGAAATCATCTACCAAGTCTGAAACACTCACCGATAAAGACCTGCAAGATTTAAGCAACAAGAACACTAGGTAAATCAGCTCAGTTTATATGCATTCGATCATTTTTAATAAAACTTAATATCAAACCAAGTGCCATTTATTTGAAAGAAATATAGCACAAAAACTATTTTCACACAAATAAAAAAGTGTACTGTTTAAATGAAGATACATATTGGTTTGATATGTTTAAATTCATATTTATTTGTGGCTTAAATGTGAAAAATTGTCGATGTATGTCTCACTGGATATGCTATCTGTTTCTAAAGTGGTTTTAAGACCAAGACTGTTACTGTCAAGACATCCAGTGACACTGTTGATGGGTGAGTGTTATCAAATATGTAGTTAAAATTAGTTGTGTGTGTGTGTGTGTGTGTGTGTGTGTGTGTGTATTAAAATTAAACCTATAATTCTTTTTTAGACCAACGTCACCTGTCAAGACCACCACAAGGTACAATAACAACAGTTTTGTTTGGATTGCTGACTAAACTGAACAAAGGTTTCTTAACCTCGTAATATTTTCAATTCTAGCGTCAAAACCTACACCAAAGAGGACGTTTCACCCTCTAAAACAATAACAACATCTGTCAAATCCACAAAGAGGTGAGAATCTGACAGATAATTGAAGTAAATGCTTTTCAGTCATTGTAAGGCAAAGAACATCTCTGACTGAATGCTTTTCTACAGCACTGAGGATCAGCTGTTTGATACTCTCATACCAACATCAATCAAGTCAGCCAACACAAAAACTGACAGCAGGTATGTGGCATTTGCATATTAATAAACTAAACAACTTAAACATTATCCTACTTCGCAAAACATTAACATTTTTATTAAAATATCGGCCCTTAGCATACTATAAGATTCAAGTTCAATAACTGTTAGTAAAAATCTAGTATTTACTGTAGAAAATAATGCTCTTGTTATGTGTCTCTAAAGTGACTACAAGACTGAAGTGGTTACAGTGAAGACATCAAAAGAGATTATTGATGTGTGAGTGTCAAAGATCAATGCTTCTCATCCACAAAAGATGGACAGCAATGCTAGACAAATAAAAAAAAACTAATATTTTATATATTCATACATACATAAAATTATTTGGATACCTTGTTGTGTCACCACTTAAAGTGCAATGTAAAATCTGTGTAATCTGATACAGTTGCACCCCTTTCAGAATCTGCTAAATGTTCAATATTTTACCAAAATAAGAGGGATCATATAAAATGCATGTTTTTTTAGAGATATTTCACATAAAATATGTTTACAAATAGTTCACAAGAGAAAATAATTGTTGAATTTATAAAAAAAAAAAAAAGGCCCTGTTCAAAGGTTTTGTTACCTGAATGAGCCACAGCTGTGTTTTTGTTTAGTGAACAGTTCAACTGCCTGCTGTTCTTCAGAAAAATCCTTCAGGTCCCACAAATTCTTTGGTTTTCCAGCATTTTTAGTGTATTTGAACCCTTTCCAACAATGACTGTATGATTTTGAGATCCATCTTTTCACACTGAGGACAACTGAGGGACTCATATGCAACTATTACAGAAGGTTCAAACACTCACTGATGCTCCAGAAGGAAACAGGATGCATTAAGAGAGGGGTGAAAACTTTTGGAATTTAAAAATCAGGGTAAATTTAACTTATTTTGTCGTCTGGGAAACATGTAAGTATCTTCCGTAGCTTCTGAAGGGCAGTAATAAATGAAAAAAATTTGATATTTAGGCAAAATAAGAAAAATGTACACATCTCCATTTTGTTCAAAAGTTTTCACCCTCAGCTTGCATTTGAGTCTCTCAGTTGTCTAATAAGATGGATCTCAAAATCATATAGTCATTGTTGGAAATACACAAAAATGCTGGAAAACCCAAAGAATTTGTGAAACCTGATGGATTTTTCTGAAGAACAGCGGGCAATAACAATGCAACAACATGCATTTTGTTTGATCCCACTTATTTTGATAAAATAATTAACATTTTGCAGATTCTCAAAAGGGTAATGTAAACATTTGACCTCAACTAGTCTGTATTAACACTGAAACTGTAATTCTTTTTGTCTAGACCTGCTTCACCTGTCAAGACCACAACAAGGTACCATAACCACAGCCTTGCTGACGAACTATAAAAAAAGTGTCTGCAAATGGCTGACTAACTTGGAACAAATGTTTACTAAAACCTTTTATTAACCTCTTATCCTATTTCATGTACAGCATCAAGACTTACACCAAAGAGGATGTTTCACCTAAAACACCATCCTTCACCACAAAGAGGTGGGCACTTCAAAGACTGTTCATATCACAGTTCTTACTGCAAAATATAATGCAGTCCAATGACTGAGCTTGGATTTAGAGACTAAATCGTTGCTCACTGCACTTGTTTTGTGTCTCTGAAGTGACTACAAGACTGAAGTGGTTACTGTGAAGTCTTCAAAGGATATCACTGATGTGTGAGTGTCATAGATTAGTCTCCTCAACCCATGGGTCACGACCCACAAATGACTTACGGGTCTGTTTTGACAGTCACAGACAGCAGGGGAAAATGATAAATAGCAATATTCCAGGCAACTTACCATATATTCATTCAAGTTATCCCATGTATTTAGTTAATTGCATTTAGTAAACAAAAAGATTTTCTTATTCAGCTTATGTTAATAATTTTTCATATTTCATGTAGTTTTTTGTGTGTATATTAACACTGAACATGTTATTCTTTTTGTCTAGACCAACTTCACCTGTCAAGACCACTACAAGGTACAGTAACCCAGCCTTGCTGACTAACCAGAAAAAAATATGTCTGCAGATTGCTGAAAAAAATGTGTTTAATAATACCTTTTATTAACCTCTTAACCTATTTCATGTACAGCATCAAGACCTACACCAAAGAGGATGTTTCACCAATTAAAACACCATTCTTCACCACAAAGAGGTAGGATTGTAAAAGATTAACAGTACAATTCTAGTTTTTATTGAAAAAAATGATACACAGCAATAAAATGACTTTCATTTAGTGACAGAATCGTTGCTCACTGCATTTGTTATGTGTCTCTAAAGTGACTACAAGACTGAAGTGGTTACTGTGAAGTCTTCAAAGGATATTATCGATGTGTGAGTGTCATAAATCAGTCTTCTTAACCCATGGGTCACGACCCACAAGTGACCTACAGGTCTGGTTTGACATTCACAGACAGCAGAGGAAAATGATAAATAGCAATATTCCAGGCAACTTACCATTTGCATAAATAGACTAGAAACTATTTTTTAAAGTCATCCCATATATTTAGTTGATTGCATTTAGTAAACAAAAAAATTTTCATATTCAGCTTATATAATGTTAATATTTGTCATATTTCATATAGTTTTATTGTGTGTTTGTTTTTTTATTTTGTGTGTATATTAACACTAAAACCGTTATTCTTTTTGTCTAGACCAACTTCACCTGTCAAGACCACTACAAGGTACAGTAACCCCAGTCTTGCTGACTAACCAGAAAAATGTGGTGACTAGTACCTTTTATTAACTTTTTAACCTAATTTATTTGCAGCATCAAGACCTACACCAAGGAGGATGTTACACCAATTAAAACACCATCCTTCAGCACAAAGAGGTAGGATTGTGAAAGATTAACATCACGATTCTAGTTTTTTTGCAAATAAATGATACAGTGCAATGACATGAACTTGCATTTAGAGACAAGATCGTTGCTCACTGCACTTGTTTTGTGTCTCTAAAGTGACTACAAGACTGAAGTGGTTACTGTGAAGTCTTCAAAGGAGATCGTTGATGTGTGAGTGTCACAGATCAGATTCTATCTGAATATATTTTAAAATGTACTTTATTTCTGTGATTTCAAAGCTAATTTTTTAGCCTCATTACCTCTTTAGTGTTACATGATTCTTCAGAAATCATTCTAATCTGCTGATTTGCTGTTCAAAAAACATTTTTTATTATTATTATTATCTGCAATATTAAAACAGTTGAGTACATTTTTCAGGTTTCTTTGATGAATTGAAAGATCCAAAGATCACTTTTGTAACATTATACACTATAACATTCAAAAGCTTGAAGTCAGTATGATTTTTTGGGGAAAGAAATTATAGAAATCAATACTTTTATTTAACGAGGATGCTTTAAATTGATCGAAAGTGATGATAAAGACATAAATACTGAAATAAATGCTATTCTTCTAAACTTTCTATTCATCCAAGAAACCTGAAAAAATTTGACTCAGCTAGTTTTAACACAATATTAATAATAATAATATTAAAAGTTTTTTTGAGCAGCAAATCAGAGTAATGAGATGCCAAAAAAATTGAAATCACAGGAATAAATTACAGCTTAAAATATATTCAAATAAAAAGCTGTTATTTTAAATAGTACAAATATTTAAACATTTTACTTTTTTGCTGTACTCTGGATCAAATAAATGCTCAGACTTGGTGAGCAGAAGAGACTTGTTCAAAAAACATTAAAAAAATCATTAAAAAACCCTTTTGATTGGTAGTGTATATTTAATATTTAAAAAGTTGAAATTGTGTGATATAAACTCACAATTGCGAGTTATGAAGTCAGAATGTTACAGTTCTTACAGTTCTGAGAAAAGAAGTCAAGAAAAAAGTCAGAATTTCAGAGTTTATATCTCACAATTCTGACCTTATTTCTCGCAATTGAGTTTATACCCCGCAATTCTGACTTTATATCTAGCAGTTCAGACTTTTTAACTTACAATTGTGGATTTATATCTCAAAGTTCTGAAGAAAAATGTCAGAATTGCGAGATGTAAACTTGCAGTTGTAAGAAAAAGTCAGAATTGTGAGTTTATATCTTACAGTTCTGAGAAAAGAAATCAGAATTGCAAGAAAAAACGTCAGAATTTCAGAGTTTTTATCTCACAATTCTGACTTTATTTCTCGCAATTGAGTTTATACCCTGCAATTCTGACTTTATATCTAGCAATTCAGACTTTTTAACTCACAATTGTGGATTTATATCTAAAAGTTCTGAAAAAAAAGTCAGAATTGCGAGATGTAAACTTGCAGTTGTAAGAAAAAAGTCAGAATTGTGAGTTTATATCTTACAGTTCTGAGAAAAGAAATCAGAATTGCAAGAAAAAAGTCAGAATTTCAGAGTTTATATCTCACAATTCTGACTTTATTTCTCACAACTGAGTTTTTACCCCGCAATTCTGACTTTATATCTAGCAATTCAGACTTTTTAACGTACAATTGTGGATTTATATCTAAAAGTTCTGAAGAAAAACGTCAGAATTGCGAGATGTAAACTTGCAATTGTAAGAAAAAAGTCAGAATTTTGAGTTATATCTTACAGTTCTGAGAAAAGAAATCAGAATTGCAAGAAAAAAAGTCAGAATTGCGAGTTTATATCTCACAATTCTGACTTTATATCTAGCAATTCAGACTTTATAACTCGCAATTGTGGATTTATATCTCAAAGTTTTGAAAAAAAAGTCAGAATTGTGAGATGTAAACTTGCAATTGTAAGAAAAAAGTCAGAATTTTGAGTTATATCTTACAGTTCTGAGAAAAGAAATCAGAATTGCAAGAAAAAAGTCAGAATTTCAGAGTTTATATCTCACAATTCTGACTTTATTTCTCACAACTGAGTTTTTACCCCGCAATTCTGACTTTATATCTAGCAATTCAGACTTTTTAACGTACAATTGTGGATTTATATCTAAAAGTTCTGAAGAAAAACGTCAGAATTGCGAGATGTAAACTTGCAATTGTAAGAAAAAAGTCAGAATTTTGAGTTATATCTTACAGTTCTGAGAAAAGAAATCAGAATTGCAAGAAAAAAAGTCAGAATTGCGAGTTTATATCTCACAATTCTGACTTTATATCTAGCAATTCAGACTTTATAACTCGCAATTGTGGATTTATATCTCAAAGTTTTGAAAAAAAAGTCAGAATTGTGAGATGTAAACTTGCAATTGTAAGAAAAAAGTCAGAATTTTGAGTTATATCTTACAGTTCTGAGAAAAGAAATCAGAATTGCAAGAAAAAAAGTCAGAATTTCAGAGTTTATATCTCACAATTCTGACTTTATTTCTCGCAACTGAGTTTTTACCCCGCAATTCTGACTTTATATTCAGACTTTATAACTCGCAATTGTGGATTTATATCTCAAAGTTCTGAGAAAAGAAGTCAGAATTGCGAGATGTAAACTTGCAGTTGTAAGAAAAAAGTCAGAATTGTGAGTTTATATCTTACAGTTCTGAGAAAAGAAATCAGAATTGCAAGAAAAAACGTCAGAATTTCAGAGTTTTTATCTCACAATTCTGACTTTATTTCTCGCAATTGAGTTTATACCCTGCAATTCTGACTTTATATCTAGCAATTCAGACTTTTTAACTCACAATTGTGGATTTATATCTAAAAGTTCTGAAAAAAAAGTCAGAATTGCGAGATGTAAACTTGCAGTTGTAAGAAAAAAGTCAGAATTGTGAGTTTATATCTTACAGTTCTGAGAAAAGAAATCAGAATTGCAAGAAAAAAGTCAGAATTTCAGAGTTTATATCTCACAATTCTGACTTTATTTCTCACAACTGAGTTTTTACCCCGCAATTCTGACTTTATATCTAGCAATTCAGACTTTTTAACGTACAATTGTGGATTTATATCTAAAAGTTCTGAAGAAAAACGTCAGAATTGCGAGATGTAAACTTGCAATTGTAAGAAAAAAGTCAGAATTTTGAGTTATATCTTACAGTTCTGAGAACAGAAATCAGAATTGCAAGAAAAAAGTCAGAATTTCAGAGTTTATATCTCACAATTCTGACTTTATATCTAGCAATTCAGACTTTTTAACTTACAATTGTGGATTTATATCTCAAAGTTCTGAAGAAAAATGTCAGAATTGAGAGATGTAAACTTGCAATTGTAAGAAAAAAGTCAGAATTGTTCTGACTTTATTTCTCGCAATTGAGTTTTTACCCCGCAATTCTGACTTTATATCTAGCAATTCAGACTTTATAACTCGCAATTGTGGATTTATATCTCAAAGTTTTGAAAAAAAAGTCAGAATTGTGAGATGTAAACTTGCAATTGTAAGAAAAAAGTCAGAATTTTGAGTTATATCTTACAGTTCTGAGAAAAGAAATCAGAATTGCAAGAAAAAAAGTCAGAATTTCAGAGTTTTTATCTCACAATTCTGACTTTATTTCTCGCAATTGAGTTTATACCCCGCAATTCTGACTTTATATCTAGCAGTTCAGACTTTTTAACTTACAATTGTGGATTTATATCTCAAAGTTCTGAAGAAAAATGTCAGAATTGTGAGATGTAAACTTGCAGTTGTAAGAAAAAGTCAGAATTGTGAGTTTATATCTTACAGTTCTGAGAAAAGAAATCAGAATTGCAAGAAAAAACGTCAGAATTTCAGAGTTTTTATCTCACAATTCTGACTTTATTTCTCGCAATTGAGTTTATACCCTGCAATTCTGACTTTATATCTAGCAATTCAGACTTTTTAACTCACAATTGTGGATTTATATCTAAAAGTTCTGAAAAAAAAGTCAGAATTGCGAGATGTAAACTTGCAGTTGTAAGAAAAAAGTCAGAATTGTGAGTTTATATCTTACAGTTCTGAGAAAAGAAATCAGAATTGCAAGAAAAAAGTCAGAATTTCAGAGTTTATATCTCACAATTCTGACTTTATTTCTCACAACTGAGTTTTTACCCCGCAATTCTGACTTTATATCTAGCAATTCAGACTTTTTAACGTACAATTGTGGATTTATATCTAAAAGTTCTGAAGAAAAACGTCAGAATTGCGAGATGTAAACTTGCAATTGTAAGAAAAAAGTCAGAATTTTGAGTTATATCTTACAGTTCTGAGAACAGAAATCAGAATTGCAAGAAAAAAGTCAGAATTTCAGAGTTTATATCTCACAATTCTGACTTTATATCTAGCAATTCAGACTTTTTAACTTACAATTGTGGATTTATATCTCAAAGTTCTGAAGAAAAATGTCAGAATTGAGAGATGTAAACTTGCAATTGTAAGAAAAAAGTCAGAATTGTTCTGACTTTATTTCTCGCAATTGAGTTTTTACCCCGCAATTCTGACTTTATATCTAGCAATTCAGACTTTATAACTCGCAATTGTGGATTTATATCTCAAAGTTTTGAAAAAAAAGTCAGAATTGTGAGATGTAAACTTGCAATTGTAAGAAAAAAGTCAGAATTTTGAGTTATATCTTACAGTTCTGAGAAAAGAAATCAGAATTGCAAGAAAAAAAGTCAGAATTGCGAGTTTATATCTCACAATTCTGACTTTATATCTAGCAATTCAGACTTTATAACTCGCAATTGTGGATTTATATCTCAAAGTTTTGAAAAAAAAGTCAGAATTGTGAGATGTAAACTTGCAATTGTAAGAAAAAAGTCAGAATTTTGAGTTATATCTTACAGTTCTGAGAAAAGAAATCAGAATTGCAAGAAAAAAAGTCAGAATTGCGAGTTTATATCTCACAATTCTGACTTTATTTCTCGCAACTGAGTTTTTACCCCGCAATTCTGACTTTATATTCAGACTTTATAACTCGCAATTGTGGATTTATATCTCAAAGTTCTGAGAAAAGAAGTCAGAATTGCGAAATGTAAACTCGCAATTGTGAGAAAAGAAGTCCGAATTTTGAGTTTATAATCTTACATTTCTGAGAAAAGAAGTCAGAAATGCGAGAAAAAAGTCAGAATTGCGAGTTTATATCTCACAATTCTGACCTTATTTTTCACAATTGAGTTTATACCCCGCAATTCTGACTTTATATCTAGCAATTCAGACTTTATAACTCGCAATTGTGGATTTATATCTGAAAGTTATGAGAAAAAAAGTCAGAATTACCTTTTTACATTTTTTTTATTCAGTGATGGAAACAGGCTTCCATAGGTAGTAAATTGTAAACTCTAACTTATACAAAAAGTCTCCTAATTCAGTTGCTGATCATTTTTCTATTTTGTGTATATTGAACTAAAACCTATAATTATTTTTTGTCTAGACCAACTTCACCTGTCAAGACCACCACAAGGTACAACAATCACAGCCTTGCTTACAAATTGCTGACTAACCTAAAACAATACAGCTGCTTTAGTAACCTCTTAACATGTTCAATTCCAGCATCAAAACCTACACCACGGAGGATGTTTCACCCTCTAAAACAACAACATACTCTGTCAAGTCCACAAAGAGGTGAGTACCTGAAAGATATTTCCGAGTAAACGCCCGACTTTTCAAACAAAGAACATCACTGACTGAATCATTTTCTTCAGCACTGAGGATCAACTATTTGATACTCTCATACCTTCGTCAATCAAGTCCGCCAACACAAAAACTGACAGCAGGTATGTGGCATTTGCATTTTTACAAGGTGTGAGCCCATTCGTGGCGAGTTTGACATTTGCTTCGGCCTTTAAGTAGTTTAACCAGTCGTGCGACTGACAGGCTGAAAAGCACAAAAGCAGGTGCACGTTCATACTCAGACTTCACTCTCACTGCAACAGTGTTTATTCTATCATGGACTTTTATCGCTCTTTCAGCCGCGAGGATGTATCGGTCTCCAAATCCATCAGAACCGTGTATTCAACAAGTGAGAGGTAGGATGCGGTTTCTTATTCAAGCGTGTTTGCTTGATATATGATATCAGTTGTTTATTACACGCATTTGTCGCATTTTTTAAATGCATATAGAGATGATTGGACTACAGTCACAAGTCCTTCTTACACCAGAACGTCATACACAGAGAGCAGGTTTGACATATTCAGATATTTTGTCTACGCTTATAACAATTATTCATTACATTTTGCCTAGGTTTGTAGACTTACTTATGTCATGTTGTCCACAGACCTGATTATCAGACCTCAATCTCATCAAAAACCTCTACAACTGTGTACACATCACCAGAAAGGTATGGAATAGAGTTCATTTTTAATTATGCTTGATAGTGCACATTTGAAATGCCATGCCACTACTAATGCATATATCACTTTGTTGCAGGGTTGTAAGTGGGAAGGACATTTGCACAGTCTGCCGTAAAAACATGTACCCTGATGAAAAGATTATCCTGGATGACATGGATATCCACTGTCACGCCAGCTGTTTCAGGGTTAGTTATTTTTGTATAATGTAAACGTGTAACACTCTTGTGTAACACAAAATGTACATTCAAATATCAGTATTAATGAAATCAATATGGAATTTGATTGTTTTAAAGTATTATATCATTTTTATTAATGTTTTTATTCCGATTTCTGTAGATGTTATTAATGAAGTGTATTAAAATGAATCTTTGTATTGTTACCTAAAACACTTCATCCACTGTTTAGATTTTGGTACTGGAAATGTATGCAAAAACAGTGCATATTTCATTAAATAATGCCTCATTTGCATATTTAAACATAACATTTTAGAAAACTTGTGGTAACCTGCAGTGTCTTGCCTTAAGGAATATATATATATATATATATATATATATATATATATATATATATATATATACAGTCAAGCCCGAAATTATTCATACCCCTGGCAAATTCGGACTTAAAGTTACTTTTTTATTTGACCAGCAACTTTTTTTTGACCGGAAATGGCACAGGCTTCTCCCAAAAGATAATAAGACGGTGTACAAGAGGCATCATTGTGGAAAAAAATATTTCTCCGCTTTTATTTACATTTGAACAAAAACTGGCATGTCCAAAATTATTCATACCCTTTGCAAACTGTCACAGTCTATGGGAAAATCCAAAGTTCTATACCATTCCAAATAGTCCAAGCTGTTCTAAAGCATCCTAATTACCCTGATTCATTGGGAACAGCTGTTTTAATCAACTCAACAGGTGAAAAACAGAAGCTCTCTGCTGTTTGTGGACAGTCATGGTTAAGACAAAGGAGCTCACTGAGGACCTGTGACTGCGCATTGTGGCTGCTCACAAGTCAGGAAAGGGCTATAAGACCATATCGAAATGTTTTGAAGTTCCAGTGGCTACAGTGCAAAGTATTATTAAAAAATACAAGATGTTCTGCACTGTGAACAATCTCAGAGGACGTGGTCGGAAGTCAAAAGTGTCACCTGTGCTGGCCAGGAGGATAGTGAGAGAGGTAACAAAGAATCCAAGGATCACCACCAAGGCCATCCTGATGAATCTGGGCTCTGCTGGCGGCAACATCTCAAGGCAGACAGTCCAACGGACACTGCACACCGCTGGGTTCCACAGACGCAGACCAAGGAGGAC